>NW_007248523.1:293270-352223 GCF_000164805.1 Carlito syrichta
AAAAAAAAAAAAAAAATCACCAGCTCCCTTCTCCCTTCTGCTTCCTCCTGTCCTCCAACTCTTCCTTCCTCCACTTCTTGCCAGAAGAAAGGAAATCAGAGAAAGAGTAGCAAGGCCTGTACCCAGGTTTCTGACTCCCTTCCACAGTCATTTCCACAAAAACACAGCTTTCTCTCTCAGCCAGGGAAGGCCTGCCTGTGAACCTCAGGAGTCTGTGTGGCGCTGGACATGGCTCGCCTGGTCAACATTTTTTGTGGGGTTTAGCTAATTTCTGCAGGGATTTGACTTGACAAAAGTCATCCCCTTCTTTGGATTTCTAGAAAGGTGTGCCACTTGGGTGATATGCCAGCACGGGCCAAGCCTATTCACAATGGTCCTTTCACCTTGGAAATGCTCACGACAGATAAAGCTTTCTTGCTGTGCGAAGGTAAGAGAGAAAGGGGTAAGACAGTTCTGTTCACTCAGACACCCCAGAAGCTTCTATTTGGTGAAGCAAAAGTACAACCTTTATGCAAAGACATTTTGGGCTTCTAAACAGTTTGCCTGAGGCCCTAGATGTCCCTCTCCTGCCTTGAAATCCTCTAACCTCACAGCCATGGAATTAGGTCTCTTATGTTTGCATTTGACACAGAACATTCCTCCTGAAATAACGGTTGTCAAAGAAGCACGTGCAATACAAAGGCTAAAAAAAGGATGGTGAAGACAGAGTCATTGATGTGACTTTTAGCAGGTAATTGAACTCTCTAGGCCTCAGTTTCCTTATCAAAAAATTCTCTAGGCCGGGCACAGTAGTTCACACCTGTAATCCCAGCACTTTCAGAGGCTGAAGCAGGAGGATCGCTTGAACGCAGGAGTTTGAGACCACCGGGGCAACATAGTGAGACCTTGTTTCTACAAAACCTCAAACAATTAGCCAGGCATGGAGGTGCACCCATGTGGTCCCAGCTACTCTGGAAGCTGAGGCAGAAAGATCACCTGAGTTCAGGAGGTCAAGGTTGCAGTCAGCCATGACTGTGCCACTGCACTCCATCCTGAGCAAAAGAGTGAGATCCTCAACTCAAAATAAGTGAGGAGGGACATCTAATATGCTGCTGTAAAAACTGAGATAAAGCCTGAAAGCTCCCTGAGCAGTGTCTGGTGCATAGTCATACTGACTTTATAAGAGCTGCCTATCATTATTATTATGATCATAAATAATTTTCACCTAATGCATGTGTTGCCGATACAAGGAAGTATCAGCAGAATAATTTCATCAGTGCCTATTTTATTTTTTGACTTTTCAATCAATGTGGAAAAAAGCCACAGGGGAAGTGGTATTTATAAATGGTTTTTTACTTTGAACTAATGACACATGCCCACATGGACAAGCTGATAGCAACTTGCCACCAAGCCCATCTGCAAAAGTTGTGCTTTTGCTCATGCCGAGTGTATCACATCACCAAGGGCGGAGTTCCTCATCCTCACCACTAGGGACATTTTAGAACAGATCATTCTTTGTTGCAGATGGTTGCCCTGCGCATTGTAGATTTGGGTTAGCAGAATCCCTTACCTTTACCCACTAGGTACCAGAGGCACCCTCCAGACCTTGCCAATGTCCCTTGGAAGGCAAAGTCGCCCATCACTGAGAGTCACTGACCTAGTCATCTTACAGTAGGTCTTGGATGCTGCCTCTTGAGTTCAAAAAAAGCATGGTCCTGACAGGTGGGGCTGAGGGTCAGCTGGGAAACACTGATTCAGTGAAACCATTGCTTATAAAATTCAGCACCTGTTTTCACTGGCTGATGCCTGTGCCATATTAGTGAATATAAGTTCTGCATTGTGGTAAACCTTTGGTTGAATTTCATCTAACAAAGACAAGGTTCATTCAAAGTGCATCATGGCAGCTTACAGTAGTCAATGGGTTGTTACTCTACCTGAAGTCTTTGGCAATACCTCAGTTCTTTTTATATATCTTTACCTTCTCTCCTATCTTTCTCAAACATACCACAGAACAATATTTCAGATGGCTTGACCCTAATGATGACCACAAGCCTCAAACTTTTGAGTTCAAGTGATCCTCCTGTCTCAGCCTCCCAAGTAGCTGGAACTACAGGCATGAACCACCGCACCCAGCTCAGAGTAGGTTTTAAGAGTTGTGTTCCATCTAAATGTCTCTGCAAGTAGACATATACCACTTTTGATGTCGCATCCTTAGGCTCCAGGGTGGCACATGTCTACCATGTTTCTCTACAGCATGGTCAGACATTGGGTCCCAGAGTGTTTGCAGTGGGGTTGGCGACCTGTTATTAAAATGAAAGACATCTAAGAGTGTAGCTACTAGTGTTTGACCTGTGTCCAGAAGAGTACTCCAGTAGGGAAAAAATAAAATAAAAATCAAAAAACCAGGTTACTGGGGTACCGATGAATTCAGGACCAAAGGAAAAATTAAGTTGGCTAATGTCCCTAAAATTAGCCTGTTTGCCAAATGGAGCCACACAACTGCAATAAACAATAACGCAATTGTTACAATGTTGCTAAACCCACTGGAGCAACAGACGACATAAGGTGGACTGTCTCAAAATGCCGATTTTAATCAAAATTTTTTAAATATTAAAAAAATAGAAAAGAGGTCTCACTGTGTTGCCCAGGCTGGAGAGCAGTGGCTATTCACAGGAGCAATTGCCACACACTGCAGCCTGGAACTCCTGGGCTCAAGCAATACTCCCATCCCAATCAGGGTATATTTTTTTCATCAGAGCACTGAAAATGAGCCAGGAATTCAATGCAGTTTACATCCAGATCCTTGAGCAAACCGAATGGGCACCAGTCTCTGAAAACAGTGCTCTAAAAGTACAGTCAGGGCAGGGGAGAAACGGGGATGCTGAAGTCCCCAACTTGCTCATGTCTACAAAGCCAATCCCCCTGGGGTTTCTTGTCCTTCCAGAGCCCAGGCCATGGCACGCTTTTCAGAGGTGTCTCTGGGTCTGTCCACGGGCTATTCCTCACCTGGGATATTCTCTTCTCCCACGTACCTTACCCCACCCTGTTCTTTTACTACATGCAGGGCTTTGAGGATGTTATTTAACCTCTCTGTGCCTCAACTTTTCTTTCTCTGAAATGGACAAAACACTGGTTCTTACTTCAGAGGCTGTGGTGAAGATTAGGTCAGTTAATATATGTCAAGTGCTTAGCACAGTGCCTGGCACATAGCAGACATTCAATAAATGTTAGTTGTTGTTATAAGAACGGGGTCAAGTATAGTGACTCCTGCCTGAAGCCCTAGCTACTCGGGAGGCTGAGGCAGGAGGATCACTTGAGTGATCATGCCACTGTACTCCAGCTTGGGTGACAGAGCTTGCCTCTAACCAAAAAAAAAAAAAGAATTGCCACTTATCGTTTACATCCACTTTCTCCAATAAACCATCTATTTTTCCCTACAGCTGGTCACTTGCCTTATTATGTGCTCCCAATTTTTCTAAAACAGTTGGAGGCATGGGGTGCGAGACTGAGGAAGGGATGGCTATGCATATTAGCTTTATAGGTTGCCCCCGAAACTTCAAGAATACACCTCCTAGATTCCTAGTGCAGCCTCAGGATACACCCGTAAACCAGACCAGTCATAAATAAAACCCTTAATCTCTGGGCACAGTTATTGATCCAGAGGTAGGCATGGACCAAAAGGGGGCAATCTGAAAAATGGACAGGATTGCCATGGAGACTGAGAGAGAGAAGATCTCTCTATGAGATCTCATATACTAAGGATGATGTACTTCTAGAAATGCCAGGGGCTACCTTTGCCAACAAGAAAGCCTTCTAAGAATGAAGCCGGTGCAGAAGAAAGCGGGGGACAGAGAGAGGTAGAGATGGGGGATGAGGATGGGTGGGAGAAAGAGAGGACTAAATCACTGGAGAGCTGGATTCAGCCAAACCTGAAGACATCTGAACTCAGGGCTATTACACAATGAGTAAATAGCCTCTTTTTACTTAAACTAGCTTGAATTTGGTTTCTGTCACTTGTTCCTAGGAATCTTGACGAAAGCATCATACTTTCCCATTTGTAACACATATCACATTTCATCATAATTAATTGTCCGTCTTCCCCAACTAGGCTGTAAATTCCAAGGACACTGTCCTGTCTGTCCATCACGGTGTGCCATGTAAGTGTCCACCCAGGGAGGGCACTCACACATTCGTTGAATGGATAAATGATGAATAACTTGAGAAGATTCCAGATGAAAATTACAGGCTCTACAGGAAGCAGTGATGGAAGGATAAAGTCCCACTGTCTTCTCTCAACTCCTTCCCAGCTGAATACAGATAGAAAATCTCATGATCCCCAAAAGACAGCATCCATTTCATTCTCTCCCTTCCTCTCATTTCTCAGAGAAACAGATGCTATGAGATCATTGCAGGCTGTTGGAAGTCTGGGTCCCCATACCCTTAATGTGAGACTCCATACCAGAGAAGGAAGACATGGCTATTTTAGAGGAAGTACATCAGGGCACACTGGATTTATCAGTTATCACTGCATCGAACCATCAACCTTTTGGTGATTTTCAAATGAAGTATTTGTGTGCATATTAACACATTTTCGACAACAGTTGAAGGCACTGGGTACGAGACTGAGGAAGAGATGGCTTGCTCTGGTTTCTTAGATTTGTGTTTCCACAGGTCACAGCAGCCTAGCTTCAAATGGTCAAAAACAGAAACAAATAATCCCTCCTCTGAGTTGGTCAGGAACCACTCAATTGCAAGTCATCCCCAAGATTCACATAAGACATTGAAGAATTTTAGAAATTGTGACATTTCATTGTTATGTAACGGAGACATTTAGGATTCGAAGCAGATGTACATCTGGCTAGAGGAAGGTCCCCAAAATCTGTCTAGTTTTCTCTATCCACAGTTCTCCTGATGACTTTATTATGGTCTGGCAAATCTCTCCATTGACTGAAACAACAGTCTTTACAGGTTGCAGCATGAAAGACCTCTTCCGGCAACCATGACAATCCCACAGAAGGCTTCCTATTGGCTCTGCTTGGGTTCTACACCCAAGCATAAGCACCCCTCTGTGATTCCAGTAGTTAACAGTGTTCTCTTGTTGGCTTGCCTGGGTGGCAAACCTACCCCTGAGGGCTGCTGGGGGAGGAGAAGGCTTGGCAAATTCACAGGCATCACAGAGGCAAAAGAAGAGTCAACTCCCAAAGGAGAGGAAGGTGAGCAGATGAGGAAGCACCAGGTATCTGTCATACAAGGGGGGACCCCCCAAAACATTAAATTTATTTACAAAACATTGCATATCTATTCTTACACATTTAAACTTTAGTCACCTTCAAAAGTACTCTCTGTTTGATGCAATACACCTATTGAGATGCTTTTTCCACTGCTCAGAACAGTTTTGTACTCGTCAATTTTGATGCCTTTTAGTGCTGCTGCCATTTCTTGTTTCACCTCTTCCACATTGGCAAACCATTTCCCTTTGAGGACATTTTTCATCCAGGGAAACAAAAAAAAGTCACTTGGAGCGAGATCAGTGAATAGGGAGGATAGGGCATGGGGGTCATGTCATTCGTGGTCAAAAACTACTGAACACTCAGGTGTGTGCAGGTGCACTCGTAAATCACCCATCATGGAATAGGCAAACCATTGAAAGAATCTTCAACAAAAAATTGCTGAAGCCAATTGCAGCCTCTCACAACAATGCTAGCTTGTACACTAATGCCAATGGGTTCCTAGAACACTTACTTAGCAGGGGAAGCCTATACTCCAAGGGGCTCGCTTTCCAAATAAAAAATACAAATAGATAATTCCGGTTTGGGGGGATCCCCCTCATATATCCCACTCCCCTACTCATTCAAACACCTCCCACCCTCTCCCCAGTTACATTTGTCTTATGTTCCCATGTTACTCCAATCTGAGAAAATAAGCTTGATGTCCAACGTGGCTAGTTCTGTCACACAGTCACACAACCTCACGCGTCAGTGCTGCCTTGCACTCTCGTTGTCTGGGGAGACTTGTCATGTTTTACCTTCTCTTTTTCTTTTCTTTTTTTTTTTTGAATTGGAGTCTCACTCCGTCGCCCAGGCTGGAGTGCAGTAGCATGCTCATGGTCACCCCAGAATCAACTAGCTGGGCTCAGGCGATCCTTCTGCCTCAGCCTTCCAAGTAGCCAGAACTACAGGCATGTACTACCACGCCCGGCTATTTTTTTTATCTTTTATTGTAGAGTGGAGTTCTCGCCAAGTTGCCTGGACTGATCTCAAACCTGCGGGCTCAGACAATCCACTTGCCTTGGCCTCCCAAAGTGGTGGGATTAAAGACTGAGCCAAGCCCAGCCATTCTCTTTTTCTTATTCTTCTCTCCCCCAGGAATCCTGGGAGCTAGGCTGAAGACTGCAATATGAGCAGCCAGGTTGTCTTCAGGAATGCCCTTCCCCTTTGAGATTGGCCTTGAATCAGACTGTGAACTTGGACTTTCTCCCCTTAGGTTGAGTTCCTTCCCAAAATGTTCTTCGACCAATATACTTCAGGTCAATCAGTCTCATATTTCCCAGGTGTTCCCGCTAAATCTGGTGTCATAGGGCACAGTAGCATAGAGCTGGGATCACTACTTGCTTGTTTTAAGGAGATTATTTTATTCTTAGCTGGATTTCCTGTTTACATTTTCACTAGAGTTATTTGTTAGTTGTCCTGATCAGCTTATGACCTCGTCATTGATCTTCTAGTAGGTTGGCTGGTAGGATTTTAATTGGCTGTCATAAGGACCAAAACGACACATTTCTTCTAGCAGCATGTGCTTTCCTTGAGGCAGGGACTTTGATTTGCCTAATCTCTTAAGGGATCTTAAGTTTTTAAAAGGTCTGTGCACTTAGATGGATTTGGAGTCGATCATACTCAGTGATCTCTCACAGAAACAAAGAACAGAGTACCATATGTTCTCACTCATAAGTGGACCTTGAACAATCATAATACTATAAGAAAGCATTTGGCAGTAATGGGAAACTGTCGAGGGGGGGGATTGACCATTGAGGGAAACTGTTAGGGGAGGAAGGGGCATACCTCATCAGCAAGGGTACCTGCATAATCAATGTTTGTATATCTAACCCTGAATTGTACCCCACATCTTTATAATTAAAAATAAATTTAAAATTTTTTTTAAAACTATGGCACAGAAAAAAAAGGCCTGTGCATTGATGTAACAATGTTATTCTTGCTTTGCTGATTGACTATGAATGGAATTTTCAAACTTGATCGACTCTACAGTGACCTAAGTGTGTTCACAGTGGTTCCTGACCTTCTGTCTGTACCCAAAATTTCTTCCCATTCATGGGACATGTTGCCAATCAAAAAGAATGATATTTGCAAGTAGATATTGGCAGATACCATGGGCAGCATCTCAACACCTTTTTGGTCATGTTCCCCCATGAGCATGCAGATTCATGTGATGGCCAATCTCCCATGCTTTCACTTAATGTGCATCCTCTTTTCCTGCCTTCTAATGCATGTCATCACTGCCCCCTCATCTGGACACCTTTCCTCCCAGTAGACCTCACTCAGTGCCACTCATTTCCAACGTTGATTTCTACCTACCCAACACAAAGCATCACTCAAGGAATAGCTCGGGAACCCGATCCAACACAGACATTCATTCCCTCACAATGAGCCAGCCTTTAACAGATGGACATCAGCATTCTAAGCAACATAAAGAAATGAAACAGGTCATTTAGAATGTTTGCTTTTCTCTTGCAGTTAGGACATAGTTGTTTCTCTGGTACTAGAAATTATGCATGACAATGAGCCGAGGTCTAAAGCAAACATATATCATCAGATTAAACTGATGTCAACAAAATGGAGAGAAATGGACACTATCCTGCAGGAAGGCACACTTTAAAGATGTGGCCACATATCTTAAATATCCAAGTCAGGGTTAGGTACAAAACTGGTCTATGTACAGGTGAAGTTTGGGCCTCCCGTTGGTCTTTACTTCACATGGTTTAGGATCAGGTAGCCTCAGTGGTGTTATGTGCCCCCTCCCTTCCTTCTCTGGCAGAGTCCTGCTACTGCCAATCCCTTTCTTATAGTATTATGATACATGTTCAGGGTTCCCTTAGGGTCCACTTAGAAGTGAGAACATGTGGTATTCAGTTCTATGTTTCTGTGATAGATCGCTGACTATGAGAGACTCTAGATCCATCCAAGTTGCTGTGAAGTCCATAATTGTGTCCCTCTTTACAGATTTGTAATGTTCCATCATGTATATGTACTATTTTTTTAATCCAGGACACTTTCAATAAGCAACATGGTTGGTTCCATGTTTTTGCTATTGTGAACATGCGTGCATAAGTATCTTTTTTGTAGAATGATTTGTGTTCCTCCAGGTATATTCCCAGAAGCGGGATTGCTGGGTCATATGAGAACTGGAAGACTTTAATTCTGACAATACATGTATCCTACCTTTTTGTTTTGTTGCATCAGAGTATATGATGTATGAATGAAGTATTGATGATATATATAAGAGCATATATGAAGACTGCTAATTTCTCATGTGCAATACATATTTGATAATAAGGATTGATGAGCTAGCTTTTGTGACCACAGGTCGTGAAAGGCAGGCTGCTGATCAAAACCGACTGGAATATCTGTGTCCACTCATCTCTGCAAGATTCCCAGGATTCTGGGGCCCATTCTGGAAACTTCTTCTTCATCTGTCTCCCAACCCCTCCTTCCAAAAATACATACATTCCTTCAGGGTTTTGCTCTTTGTCAGATAAGTCTTTTAGGCTGTTCACAGAGGGTAATTAATTGTATGTGCATTTTAACTGAGGTTTCCTGGAGAAATGCTTTAAATAAAATAACACCCATGCTTTACTTTTACTGTCCATGTTTATAAACAACACTGCATTTATTCAGCAAAGAAATTCCATGAGGATTATAATGTCCTGTAGAAGACAAAACTAAAGTTCTGAATGCTTAAATAATTTTCCCAAAGAGCCTTCTAGCCAGTAGTGGGGGAGACATTTTTAAAGCCCATGCCCTCAGGACACTATCCTGCAGGGAGGCACACTCTTTCTGTGAGAAAAGCACACACTCAGCAGAAAAAGATACCTGAAGAAACAATGGCAAAAATTCTCCAAATTTGGGGTTTAAAAAATATCTACTTATAGACCCAAGAAGTTCAGCAAACCAGAAGCAAGACAAAAGGAAAAAAGTATACCTAAGAAGCCAAGTCAAATTATAGAAAACCAAAGAGAAATTTTTAAAAACAGACAGAGAGAAAAAGACATAAATTAAACAGGAAAAAGAAGAATGTTTTCTGAATTCCCATCAGAAATTGTGGAGACTAGAACACAATGGGATGGCATATTTGAAAGGAAAATCCCTTCAAAATTGTCAACTCAGAATGCTGTATCCAGCACAACATATCTTAAGAGTGAAATCAAGACATTTTCAAATAAGGGAAAACGGAGAGAATCTATTGCACTCTAAGAAATGCCAAAGGATCTTCTACTGGCTGCAAGGAAATTGTCAGAGACTGAAACTTGGATGAGTAGGAGGAAAGCCATTTTGTCTTTGTTCTTGTCCAGGCTGCCTGACACACTTTGATACCTGGAGGCAGCATTTTGAGGGGTGCATAAGAGAGTACGCAAAAAAGAAGAAACTGCAATATTGTCAAATCATGAAGCAATATCATATGTCATAAGGACAGGGAAATTTTTCCCTTTTTTATATTACTTAGAATGTTTTAAAGTAGCTGTTAGCTTTTTAATTTTGCTGTATAAACTTTTTGGGTTATATATTTATCTTTATTTTTGTTATTTCTCTAACTGCTTTTGTCCTTAGAAAGTTTTTTCTGATCGGAGATGAGTCATTCATTCATATGAAATATGATTTTACAGCTTCTTTTATATTCATTTGTTTAATGTATTCTAATGTATGCAATTAAAACTATAAATCTCTCTTATCACACATGCAGGTGACCAACACCATTTGTTGAACAATCCATCTCTTTCCAATTGACTTGTGATGAGACCTTTATCATATACTAAGCTTACGAAGTTTATGTTTATAAAGTCTACCCTATTTAGGCTCTTCCTTGAGTTATTGTTAATTAAGTATACCATTTTACTTTGAACAGCTTTCTTTTTTTTTTTTTTGAGTTGGAGTCTCACCCTGTCACCCAGACTGGAGTGCAGTGGCATGCTCCCAGCCACCACAGCCTCTCCCTGCTGGACTCCAGTGATCCTGCCACCTCAGCTTTCCAAGTAGCCAGAACTACAGGTGCATGCTATCACGCCCGGCTAATTTTTTGTTTTTATTGTAGAGACGAGGTCTTGCCAAGTTGCCTGGGTGGGTCTCAAACCTGTGGGCTTAGGCAATTCACTTGCCTCGACCTCCCAAAGTGCTGGAAATGCAGGCTGAGCCACCAAGTCCGGGTGAACAGCTTTGAGATGTAGAATTAGGTGAATTCTTCCCTCTTTCCATTTCTCTTTCTAAAATTCTTACTCTTCACACTGATTTATTCTGAGAATCATTTTATCACATTCTCCCTTGCCACACACAGAACTCTGGAATGTTGAATGGAATTTCTTTAAAACGACGCGTTAATTTTAGAAGAATGTATACCTTTGCCGTGGTTCTTTTTTCCGCTGGGAATGTAGACTATTTCTCGACTTAATCAGATTTAACCAAGGAAATAAAGCCGTGACCTACTAAAACTGATAAATATAACAGGAGACACTCCCATCTGTATTTAGCTGGGACCCCATATTAGGGTAAAAAAAATAAAAACCAACACACAGATGGAAACCATGGAGAAATCTGCTTGTCTTGAACTTGATGTTTATTGGAGGGGTAAAAGCAGTTTCTGTTGAGAATTCATAATCTCATTCTGGTCCCCATGTGAATTTTGATACATGTTTATACTAGTAGTGATCTGAACAGTCTCAAACCAGAATTAAATTTCAAGCAGTCCCAGATTGGCAGTACCTCCTAGGTGCTGGCAAAAAGAAAAACAAATCTTGTCTAAAAGAACATATCTTCAATCAAGGCCTTGAAAATGTTTCACCAAAAAAACCTAAGAAATATGAGCAACTCATAATTTAATAACCAACTAAACACAGAAAGAAAAAAAAAAGTACCATCATGGAGATGAACAGTAACAAGATGATAGAAACAGATGAGTAAAAACTTCAGCTAGAAAAATATCACAGATAGATCAAATAACTGGGTTGAACAGTGTTAAATAAATGAAATAAAAAGTTTGGGCAAAAATGGAACTCAAGAAATAAAAATATTTAATTACTGAAACCGAAAAGCTCTGTTGACCATACCCATTAGGATGGTTATTACTAAAAAAAAGAAGAAAGAAAGAAAGAAAGAAAAAGAAAGAAAGAAAGGTTGGTAAGGATGTAGAGAAATTGGAATCCTTGCACATTGTTGTTAGGTATGTCAAATGGTACAGCCATTATGGGAGGTAGCATGGCAGTTTTCCAAAATATGAAGCAGAGAATTACCATGATGCAGCAATTCCACTTCTGGAAATATTCCCCAAAGAAATGAAAGCAAGGACTCACATACAATCACATGTCAGTCAATGATAAGGATACATTCTGAGAACTACAGGGTGAGGTGATGTCTACACAAACCTGACGGTACAGCCTACTACATGCCTAGGCTATACGGTATGGCCTACCGCTCCCAAGCAACAAACCTCTACTGCATACAGCATGTGACTGTACTGAATACTGTAGGCAATTGGAATGCAATAGTAAGATATCTGTGCATTTAAGCATATCTAAACATTGAAAGGGTACGGTAAAATTATGACATAATAGATTGAAAAAATGGTTCACCTGAATATGGCACGTATCATGAAAGGAGCTTACAGGACTGGAAGTTGTTCTGGGTGAGTCAGTGAGTGAGTGGTGGGTGACTAAGGACACTGCATACACGACTGTAGACTTTATGAACACTGGACACTGCGGCTACACTACATTAAAAAGTAATTGCATACGACATTATGATGGCTATGATGTCACTAGGCAATAAGAATACTTCAGCTCCATCATCATCTTATGGGACCATCATCTTATTTATGGTCCATTGTTGACTGAAACACTGTTGTGGGATGCAGGACTGCAATTGTACCACCTGTGTTCACAGGTATTATTCATAACGGCTGAGACGTGGATGCAACGCAATTGTCCACTGACAACTGAATGGATGAACAAAATGTGGTATACTACATACAAGGAATACTATTCAGCTTTGAAAAGGAAGGAAATTCTGACACATGGCGAACCTCAAAGATGGTATTCTAAGTAGGAATCCACTTTTAGGCAGCAGCTAGAACAGCTAAATTCATAGAAGCAGAAAACAGAATGCTGGTTGCCAAGGGCTGGGACAAGGGGTCTCGGGAGTAATTGTTTAATGGGTATGGAATTTTAGTTTGGAAAGATGAAAAAGTTCTAGAGACGGTTAGTGGTGAGGCTTACACAGCAATGTGAATACTTTATGCTGCTTAAAAATGGTTAAAAGGGTAAGTTTTGTGTTATCTATATGATCACAATTTACAAATAAATGAACTTTTAAGAAAACTCAAGGCTTTTGGTGACCACTCAGATATTTAGTCTTCTCATTCTGCTGACAAGGTAGCCAAAATAAAGACTATCTTTTTGAACCCAAGCAAGAAGAAATGAGGTAGCGAAAAGTTACCAGGCCATGTTTTAGGGGGAGAAAAAGAAGCCCAGGGAAATCAACTTGCTTTTTCTTTTGAGTTTGATGCTACCTTTGCATTAGAGGCATTTTCCCATTTAAGAGTGGTGTTGCTGAGAGACTGAGAAGATCTTTTCATAGTCCCAGAAGCAGATGAAATAGGAACTGGGGTCCAGGCGCCAAGACTGAGGGAAACTGTAGTGAACGTCTCTTGTTTTGAGCTGCAATCTTGAGGGCTGAATCCTAGAAATAGGGCAAACAAAAGGTAAAGAGACCTTTTCAGGGATTACAATTCATTTTTGAATCATATCAATTCCTGAAACTGCATTAAAATGATTCCAGACTGCTACTGTTCCCAGGCACCTGGCAGAAGCAAGCATTGAGTTATCCTCAAAATGATTTACAAATACAATCTGCAGCACTCAGTAAAATAATTTTAGATTATAAAAAGAAAAATCTGCATGATAGAAAATCACCAGAAACAGCAGACCAGCGGAAGCAACAGTCCAGCAATATCAAATAATGGTGATATCTAATACTAACTTTAAAATAGGCGAATTTATTATAGTCAAGGGATCAAAAAAAACTGGAGATTTTTGGGAGAGCATTCAAAACAATGAAAGAGAATCTAATGGAAGTTCTAGGACTGAAAAATACAGTGACTCTATTCCAGAACTCAATGGGTAAATTTGACAGGAATTTAGATAGAGTGCTAAAGAGAGAATTAGCGAATTGAAAGATAGGCCAGAAGAAATGATGCATATATGTGTATATATAAAATGACAAATATAGAGCAGAAATAGTGGAACATCCAGAAGAAAGAGTGAGAGAAAAAGAAGGTATGGTGAAGGCATTCAGTTGAAGTCCCCAAAAGAAAGATCTATCACAAGGTCCAAATAATATTTGAAGAGATAATTAGCCTAGAACTTTCTAAAACTAACAAAAGACATCAATCACAGATTGAGAATATCTATACATATTCAGAGCAAGGTGAATCAAAAGGAAGTTGTGCATAGACAAAACAGAGTAAAACTGTTAAAAGCCTAAGAAAAACAAACAAAAATCTTAAAAATAGCCGTAAAAGAAAAAAATGTACTTCAAAGGAGCAATAATTAGACTGGCATCTTACTGTTCAGAGGAATGGAATGAAAAACGACATGGAATTAAATTAAACCACTAAAAGAAAATAACTGTCATTTTGTGACTTCTAAGATATTTTGTGAATGTTAAAGATATTTTAGTGAAACTATTCTTCAAGAACGAAGGTGAGGTTGGGTGCGGTGGCGTGCGCCTGTAGTTCCAGCTAGTCTAGCAGCTGAGGTGTGAAGATTTCTTGAGAGGGATAAAAATATTCCAAGTGCCTCTGAAAATAACAGATAGTCTGTTGCTATTGAGCTGTGTTCTATATTTGGCAATTAGATCAGCTTGGCTAATTAAGTTGTTCAGATGTTCTGTATCTTAAATGAACTGTTGTGTGCTGGTTCTGTCGTTGACTGAAAGAGGTGTACCAAGTATCTCACTACAGCTGTGAACTTCTCTTAGGATCTGCCAATGTTTGCTTTATATATTTTGAAGTCCTGTTATTAAACAAATTCAGATTTAAAGCTATTATAGCTCCTTGATGAGTTAGACATTTATCGTTATTTCTCTCTATACTCACAGTAGTACATTTTGCCTCAAAGTTTGTGTTGACACTACTAGAGCTTCTGCCGTGGTGGTTTTTTTATGGGTGCTTACAGGGCGTATCTTATCCATTCTGATGTCTTCTATACCTCTATCTAAAAAGTAGCTACTTTAATGCAGTGTGGCAGCCTCATCTTTTAATCAGAAAGTGTTGTCTTTTATGTTTGTTATAATTACTGATATATTTGGTTATGAATATGCCATCGAGTTATTTGATTATTAATCTGATTTTTATCCTTAGAAAAGGCATTTGATGCAATTCAACTTATTCATGATTCTGGGAAGAAAAATGGAAAATAAACCAAAACTTTGGCAAACTAGAAATAAAAAGGAACTGATCAATTATATTTATCAAAACCCACAGCCAACATCATACGTACTGGTCAAGTGTTGAAAGCTTTTCTTCTGAGATCAGGAATTGGGCCAGAAAGCCCATTATCACTACTTCTATTAACACAACACTGGATAGATTTTCTAGCCAGTACCGTAAATGAAGAAGAAGAAATATATTAGAAAGGAAAAAGTGAACCTACCATTATTCACAGATGATATCATTGTATCCATACAAAATCTAAAATAATACATAAAAATTATTAAAATTAGGAAATTTAGTAAAATTGCTCGAAACGGGATTAGTAGATAAAAAAATCAGTTGCATATCTATATATTGGCAAATGAGATTTGAAAAATGAGATTTTAAAATTATGTCACATAGTTAAAAAATATGTAAAACACCTAAAAACAGGGCACTATAAAAGCATTGCTTAGATAGCAATAATAATAAGAAAGATGAAGATCTAAGTAAATAAAGTGATATATTATGAAAAATTCAATATTATCTGTTAGGAGACAATTCTTCATGGGTCTCATACTTCTGTTTATGCTGGGAATGGAGTCATTGACTTACCTTTCCAGGATATTTGCATAGTAAAGGACAAGTTTGCTTACTTCCCATGATAGAAGACTTGCATTAGTTGATCTTAGAGTCCCTCCCCTGAATTGCAGCTCACTGGGCATTTAGGTATCACTTGACCTTATTTGCATCCCCTCATGGGAATCGGGCCTCAGGGAGATGGTAGCAGATACACTTTTGCTCACATTGTTGTGGTGCCCTATGAGTAGTAAAGTCCTTTGTCTCTGATACAGGAATGTTGTGTTTTCTGTCTCCAACCAGGGTAAGTTGCTGACTTGCAAACAATATAAAATCTTAGACCCTTCGTAGTTTTTGATATATAAAGACATCATTCTCCCCAAAGTCATCTGTAGAGTTTTGTGGTTTCATCAAAACAGCACCAGGACTTTTGTGTAACTTGACAAGCAGATTCTACAGTAGATATGAAAATACAAAGATCAAGAATAATCACGCTGGGGCGGCCTTGAGCATGCCACTGCACTCCAGTCACTCTAGGTGACGTCACTCTAGGTGACGGAGTGAGACTCCAACTCAAAAAAAAAGAATAATTAAGACATTATTTAAGAAGAAAAATGCAGAGATATGTGCTCTACCAGATATCAAAGTTGTTAAAAATATAATTAAGGCAGAGTGGCATTGGCATAGCACAGACCAAAAAATATTAATAATGGAAAATAATACAGTGTCCAGCACAGCCCCAGATATTTATGGATACTAGGTAACAACAAAAAGTGTATTGCAGTTGAGCAAGAAATGGATGACCTCTTTTGTAAATAATGCTGGAAAAATAGAATATCCATTTGAAAAAAATATATGGTGGGTGAACCCTACCTTACGAAGAAAATCAGTCCTAGGTATATTGTAGATCTAACCGTGAAAGGAAAAAAATAAATCTCCTATATGATAATATAAGTGAATACATTTATGACCTTAAGCAGGGAAAGCAACTTCTTAAACAATATACAAAAAGTCTCACCACAAAAAAAGATTGACAGTTGATGAGTTTTTAAATAACCTCTTTATAGGGATATAATTTCTGTGCCATAAAGTTCACCATTTTAAGCATACAAATCAGTGGTTTTTAGTATATTCACAAGGTTGAATAAGCATCAAAATCATGTACTTCCACAAATTTTTATCATCCCAAAAAGTATTCTGTATTCGCTCCCCATTTTCCTCTCCTGCCAGCCCCTGGCAACCACTAAATTGCTTTATGTGTTTATGGATTTGCCTGTTCTGCATATTTCATATAAATAGAATCTTACAGCATGTGGCCTTTTGTGTCTGGTTTCTTGACTCAGCATAATGTTTTCTTTTCTTTTCTTTCCTTTTCTTTTGAGTTGGAGTCACACTGTGTCACCCAGACTAGAGTGCAGTGGCATGCTCCCGGAGACCACAGCCTGGACCTGCTGGGCTCCAGCAATCCTTCCGCCTCAGCCTTCCAGGTAGCTGGAACTACAGGTGCGCACTACCACGCCCAGCTAATTTTTAATTTTCATTGTAGAGACCAGGTCTCGCCAAGTTGCCCGGGTGAGTCTCGAACCCACAGGCTCAGGCAATCCACTCGCTTGGGAGCGTGAACATGCAAGGGATCTCGGTTATGTGCTCCTTAGAAGAAGCTAATACCTGATGATCCCGCCACACCTCCTTGTCTTCCATGAAACCAGTCCCTGATGCCAAAAAGATTGGGGACTACTGCCACTCTGGAGAAAATGAACAAGTGTCCTCACATTTCTACCTTCATCCCAGAGTCCTTGTATAATGATTCTAATTCCACTCATAAGGTGGAACCCTCGTGGCATAATCGCCTCCCAAAGGTCACATCTCTTAATACTGTTGCATTAGGGATTAAGTTGCAACACGCATTTTGAAACACGCATCATTCAAACCATGTCAGGTGCATATATGTTTCAACTGTTATGTCTTCTTAATGGGTTGATCCTGTTGGCATTATAAAATGTCCTTCTTTATCTCTAGCACCATTTTTGTCTTAAAATTTATTTTGCCTGATATTAAAAAGCATATCTTCCTTCATTCTTTTATCTTTGACCTACTGTGTCTTTAAAGTTTGTCTCTTGTCAGCAGCATATAGTTGGATCATATTTGGATTTTTAAAAAAAATCTATTCTTCCAGTGTCTGCTTTTTGATTGGACAATTTAGTCCATTTACATTTAATGCAATTAGTAGTAAGGTAGAGTTTTTGACTGTCATTTTAAAAGTTATTTTCTTTGTGTCTTCCATCTTTTTTTGTTCTTCTATTCCTCCATTTTCTTCTTTTGTGTTAAAGAGATATTTTCTAATGTACCATTTTATTTACCTTGTAGTTTATTTTACCATCTTTTTAAAATTGCTTTGTTAGTGGCTTCCCTGATGTCTACAATAAAACTTTAATTTAGAACAATCTAAATTAGGTTAATATCAACTAAATGTCAGTCATCTATAACAACTTTGCCCCATTATACTCCATTCCCTTTTTCTTTATTTTTACTTTTGTTGTGATACAAACGACATCTTTATATATTACAAGCCCAACAAGATAATTTTATAATTACTGCTTTGTGCAGTTGTCTTTAAATCAGATAAGAGAAAAAAAGCTATAAACAAAAATACATTTATACTGTCTTTATATTACCCATGTAGTGACTTTCTCTGGTATTCCTCATTTGTCCATTTGGATTTTAGTTACTGTCCTTTTATTTCAGCCTGCCTGAAGAACTCCCTTTGGAATTTTTTGTAGGTTAGATCTGCTAGTGATGAATTCTTTCTTTCTTTCTTTCTTTCTTTCTTTCTTTCTTTCTTTCTTTCTTTCTTTCTTTCTTTCTTTCTTTCCTTCTTTCTTTCTTTCTTTCTTTCTTTCTTTCCTTCTTTCTTTCTTTCTTTCTTCCTTTCTGTGTTCATCTCCTTCAATTTTGAAAGACAAATTTGATGTAGATGTAGAATTCTTAGTTAACAGTATTTTGCTTTCAGCATTTTGAACATGTCATCCCACTGCCTACTGGCCTCCATGGTTTCTGAGAAGAAGTTAGTTAATCTTGTTGAGATCCCTTGTGCATGATGAGTTGCTTCTGCTTTGCTGCTTTCAAGATTCTCTCTTTTCCTTTGGCTTTCAACCTTTTGATTATGATGTGTTTAGGTACAGATCTCTTTAAATTTATCCTACTTGATGTTTGTTGAACTTCCTGAATGTGCAAATTAATGTTTATCATCAAACTTTGTAAATTTTTGCCTATTGTTTCTTCATTCTTTCCCTTTCTTTCTTTGGAATGTTGGTTGGTGTCCCATAGCTCTGTTCATTTTTTAAAAACTCTTTATTCATTCTGTTCCTCAGACTGGATTATCTCAATTAGTCAATCTTCAAGTCTGCTGATTCTTTCTTCTGCCTGTTCAAATTCTCTCTTAAGTCCCTTTAGTAAATCTTTCATTAGGGGCATTAGACATTTTAACTCCAGAATTTTCATTTGTAAAAGTAATTTCTATCTTTTTATTAATATGTTCTATCTTGTGAGACATCATTCTCATACTTTCCTTTATTTTTTGTCGTGACTTTCTATATAATTGCTGATATAAAGTCTTTGTCTAGTAAGTCCAACATGTGACCTTCACCAAAAACAATTTCTTTTGAGTGCTTTTTCTCCTGTGTATAAGACTTTTTTTCCTTTTAAAAAATGTCTTTTAATCTTTTGCTAAAAAATGGACATTTACATAATACAATGTGACAATTCTGAAATCAAGTGCTCTTCTCAGAGTGGTTTTCATTGTTGTTGTTGTAGTTTTTATTGTTTGCTTATTTATCTAGTTATTTTTCATGAACTATTTCTGTGAAGACTGTGTTCTTTGTCATATGTGGCCACTGAAGTCTCTTTCAGTTAGCTTAATGTTCAGCTAAAAATAAGACAAAGATTTCTTTATATGTGTTAACCTAATAATCCTTTCATTCTTACCCAGGGGTCATGTGTGTGTGTGCGTGTGTGTGTGTGTGTGTGTGTGTGTGTTCGTGTGTGTGTGTGTGTGTGTGTGTGTGTGTGTATGTGTGTTGGAGCATACCTTCAAAGCTCCTGCTGACAGTTTACAACTCTGCCTTAGCTTTATTTCTTGCCTAAGTAGACTTTCAAGGTCAGTTAGAGTTGAAAGCTTAGGGCATTCTCAGTTCTTTTGTGGGCACACACATAGTGCTAGCTATGCACACATCCCTACACATACTCATGATCTTCCAGATTCCCTGGAATAAATGTAATTTTGAAAGTCCTCTGTGGACTTCACATTTTCAGTGTTAACTTTTAAGTTTTTTGGACAGCCTTTTGTCCAACTGGTCATGCTTCCTCAAGCGACTGCAGCGTTAAACAATTGCTGCTGATTGCTTTGACAAATTCCATGTGGGGAGAGTATTTATACGTGCTAGTTGTGATTCCTAATAAAGCATTCTATGGTCCATGTATTGCCCTGTGCAATACACAAACACATTAACAAAGCTCTTTTGACAGCAGTGTTTGAGAAAATAAAACATCAAGCTTGTTTTAATTGATTCACACAAAACTTTGTCCCAAACTAACTCAAACTACATAGGCTTTTCAAGATTATTCCAAGAAGTAGAACTCAAACAGGCTGTGACAGACATTGCTGGTTACCTTCCCAATGTCTGCCCCTCCTTTCCTAAGCACAGAAGCTTCTATAGGGTGGGAATATGCCCACCTAAAACATATTCTTCCAGCTGTCCTTCCTCTTGTGGCCATATGACCTAGTCCTAGTACCAGAGATTTAAGCGGAAGTCACAGGGGAATGCTTTTTAAAGTTTTATGCCTCAAAAGCAAATGTATCTTGAACTAGTAAACACCCTATCCTTTGGCTCTGTGTGTGTTAACACGTGTCTTCAAAGCTCCAACAAGTAGTCAACAACTCTTTGTTACCTTTTATTTCTTGGTGGTGCAGAGCTTCAAAGTCAGCCTGGGGTGAAAGCTCATGGTCTCCTCAGGTCTTTCCTGGGCATGTGAACAACTCTGGGCACACATGTGGCCTTCCAGAGCCCCAAGAGTGTGTAGGAGCTTTTCAGTGTCCCTTATGGACTTTATTCCAAATATTCTGTTGATGGAATGAGATTCCACTAACACTCTCTGGGGCTTTAAAAATGGACTTTAACAAGCTGTTTCCTGAACTTGGTCAAGAAAAACAATAAAGTGGAATTTTCTATGTCAGGTATCAAAACACACCATGAAGCTACAGTAATTATAATAGGGTGACATCATTGCAGAAATATATAGTACAGTGGGGAAAAAAGAACAAAAATAGACACACACACATTTTGTACATAATACAAATTACATTTTTAATGAATGGGGAGAGAGTGGATTATTCCACAAAGAGAATGCTTCGCAGTCCATTTAGGAGAAAAACAGATTCTAATTCAAGATTAGGATCAAGAAAGAATTTCAAGTGTTTTAAAATATCTCTATAAAAAACAAACTAATACATTATTTAATAATCCTAGGGTGAAGAATATATATATATTTTTAAATCAGAGTCTCACTCTGTCGCCCAGGCTGGAGTGCAAGTGGTCTGTTCATGACCATTGCAACTTCAACCTGCTGGTCTCAGGCAATCCTTCTGCCTCAGCCTTCCAAGTAACTGGAAATACAGGCACATACCACCATGCCCGGCTAATTTTTTTTCTTGATTTATTATAGAGTTGAGGTCTCACCAAGTTGCCCAGGCTGGTCTCGAACCCCTGGGCTCAGGCAATCCTCTCACCTACGCTTCCCAAAGGACTGGGATTACAGGCATGAGTCACTGTGCCCAGCAAGATTTTTTTTTTTTACAATAAAAGGAAATTCAGAAGCATACAGGCAAATCTTGATAAATTTGGCTATATGAAATTTTATTTGATTTTATTTTGTTCTATTTTATTTTATTTTATTTTAGAGTTGGAGTCTCACTCTGTTACCCAGACTGGAGTGCAGTGGCCGCTCCCGGCCACTGCAGCCTCGACCTGCTGGGCTCCAGCAATCCTTCCACCCCAGCCTTCCAAGTAGCTGGAACTACAGGTGCGTACTACCACGCCCAGCTAATTTTTGGTTTATTGTAGAGATGAGTCTTGCCAATTTGCCCAGGCGGGTCTCGAACCTGCGGGCTCAGGCGATCCACTCACCTCAGTCTCCCGAAGCACTGGGATTACAGGCTGAGCCACCGAGTCCGGTTTATATGAAATTTTAAAACTTCCACGTAGTGAAGATCAATGTAAAAAAAAAAAAAAAAAGCAAAGGCTAAGAGACAAATCTTATATGTGACGGAAAAAGGAAATTCAAGTTAAATAATGGGATCCTATTTTTAACCTATTAGACTGACCCCAAAAACAGCTTGTAAGAAGTTAATACTATACAGTGTGAACGTGGGGGTGACATTCTCATCCACTGTTGGTGAGAATACATGTTGACGGAGGTGTTAAGGAGCCAATTAGGTAGGATCTGAGTAAGTGTAAATGTACACTATTCTAACACAGCATCTTCTTTTCTAGAAATGTGTGTTGCAAAATATTCACGTGTGCACAAAATCACATCTGCACAAGGCTGCTTGTTGCCATACTGTTTGTGGAAGTCAAGAAATAGATACCTGAATGTTTATCAGTAATATGTGCAAGAGTGTGTGCACGTGTGTGCACAAGCAAAAAGACAGAAGGAAGAAGCAGTGATATGTAGGGAGGAAAAGAGACTCTAATAATGATTAAAATTGCTTTGCTATTTTAATATTATTCGGGTGATGACTCTCTCTTTCTCTCTTCCCTTCCCTCCCTCTTTCTCTCTCTCCTTCCCTCCCTCCCTCCTTCTCTCTTTCTTTCTTTCTCTTCTTTCTTTTTCTCTTTCTTTCTTTATTTCTGTCTCTCTCCTTCTCTCCTTATTTCTCATTTTTCTTTCCCTTTCCTTCCCTTTTTTCTTTCCCCTCTTCCTTCCTTCCTTCCTTCCTTCTGCCCTTCCTTTTCTCTCTTTCTGACCCAGCATCTTAACAGGACAGTAAATATATCACAAGAGGGATTTTATGTTTTATAACACATATTTCTGTAGTGTTTGCACATTTCAAGTTATTCTTTTTTTTAGTTGGGGTCTCATTGTGTTGTTCAGGCTGGAGTGCAGTGGCATAAACACAGCTCATCACATCCTCGACCTCCTCCTCCAGGTGATCCTTTTGCCTCAGCCTCACAAGAAGCTGGGAGTACAGGCACGAGCCACCACACCGAGCTCATTTTTAAATTTTGTATTTATTTATTTATTGTATAGACTAGGTTTTACTATGCTGCCCAGTCTGTCTCGAACTCCTGGTCTCAAGCAATCCTCCCGCCTTGGCCTCACAATGTGCTGGAATTACAGACATGAGCCACTGTGCCCTGCCTCGAATGATTTCAAAAGCAGCAAAAAAAGAAAAAGCAAGCAGCAGAATTGTGTATGGCGGCCTTATTTTAAGTGTTTGATTAAAAATATACACTGAATTGTGCATAGCGGCTGCCACCTGGAATTGGTGCAGAAGAGATGGAGAGCTTTTCACTTATCTATTTCAGTTCTCTTTGGCGTGGTTACAAGCTTGCAGTTGACTTTTGCAACTTAAAAGATGGATAAGTGAATAGGCATATACCAGCAAAGGGCAGGGGAGAGAAAGGCAGTAGCTTTCCATGTCAGAAGGGAGAAAAGGAGGTGCTTTCAAGGCTGGGACAGTGTGAGAAGACAGGAAAGGCGTGGCCATAGGGGCTCTCCCGGGACACCTGGGGGTTGGCATCAGATGGTGGAGGAGAGGCAGAGGGAAGAGAGAGCAGGAAGAAGGCGAGGTTTCGAGACTGGCTGTCTACCAGAAGGCAGACAAGAGTGGTTTCCAGCTACAGAGAGCAGAAGGTATTGATTATATACTGCAGGAAGGGGAAGACATTCTCCTTTTTACATGTGCACTCCTAAACTCTATCAGTGATGGGACTTCTGTGAAAAACAAATTATGTTTCTTCAGTTAGCAACATGTTCTTTAAACCATGGCCACAGGCCAACTGTACTCTAGCTACTGCGATTTCTAATCAATGACCCTTCAAAGCAATTCAATCTATCCTTTCATCTTTCTGCACTAGGACTTGGAATTAACCCTTGCTGTAAAAGGGAGTGAATAACAGAGAAGAGAAAAAGTAAACGTGACAGACACATTCAAGAGTGATCATCCTATGATTTCAATTTGAAGAAGACTGACCCGGGAGGATTGCAGAGTAAGCCTGCTGTTTGTGGAAGTTATCCTTGAGTTCCCACACTAAATCTACGTAGTCTTCTGGACGTGATGCGTAAGGAAATCTTGCAAGTGCTTGCAGAGCAGAGATCAGCTAAACTGGAATGAACTGGAATGACTTTGCGTTTGTGGGAGAGAAACTCTCCCCAAGGACCTAAGAACAGTCGGGTTCCCCTTGAAGCAGCCCATGTGGTGTTTATTGTGGGGTTTTGTTTCTTACTCCCTTTATATAAGAAGAAAATATTCTATTTTTTTGCTCTTCAAACATCTTCTCCGGTTGTTATTTTACTGGTGTCATCAGCCGACATATTGTAATTCAGAGAAAGAAGGAGTCACTGAAATAAAGTCTTCTTCTCCCACTGCCTCTGGGCTCTTGAAATCATGAGCCATGAGGTTGGAAACCCACTCAGCTTGACAGCAGGGTTTATCCAAAGCTTGGCATCTTGGGGACCACTTTGTTCTTAACACTTGTCATCTGTCCAACTACAAACAGGTCAATCTCGAGTCTCAAAGAAAAGTGGACAATTTGAGGTTTCAGAATAAAGAGAGCTGGGTATGGTGGTGCACGCCTGGAGTCCCAGCTACTTGAGAAGCTGAGAGGGGAGGATTGCTTGAGGCCAGGAGTTCAAGACAAGCCTGGACAGCATAGCAAGACCTCTGGCTCAAAAAAAATATATGGAAAGCCAATATCTCTATTTCTACCTATATATGGAAAGCTAAAAAATAAAACTGCAATGAGAAGAAGTCTGTGAGCTTCTATTAAATAAATCTGGATGTTAGTGCACATCAAGACATCAAATATTTGAAGTGCATCTTATGAGAACCTAATAAATCACCTGATGATTTTGATATTGATGAGATCATTATCGACAAAAGTGTTGGAGTCATAGCATATTATTCTTCCTTTTAAAAGGTTAATTTTCAGGCAACCACTTTGGGTCCCCTCCCACTGTGGGAACTTTTCTGTCCTCTCAATAAATCCTGCTCTCTCACTTAAAAAATAAAATAAAATACAAAAACAAAAGGTGAATTTGGGGGGAGAATTTTGCTTCTATGAAAGGCATAAATCTGAAAACTGTTTTACCATGGATGGGTGATAATGCTTCACTTTGAGACTTTGATATGGCCATTGACTCTTTAAGCTTCAGTAATTTTGGGTGCCCATTCCAGCTTTTAAATGCTGCCCTTCCATGATGAACTTGATCTTATTCATACAATGGAATGCTATGTTCATACAGTGGAATATTAGGTAGCTATGAAACATAATGAATTATACTTTATTATCTGGAGCAATAGTAATTATATATTAATTGTGGGGTATAACGGAGATAGTAGAATGATGTATATAATGTGCTCTTGAAAAAAAACACTACTATCTGTGCACATTTGCATGAGTATGGAGCAGTGGGGAAGTGATCCCCTCAAGTTGTTAATAATGCTTATCTTAGTGGGTAATGATCACAGCAAGGGTGGAGAGAGTATCTTCACTTTTTAAATTTATGCTAAAATTACTGTGCATGTTACAGCATGCATCTATGCTTTGGTGATTAGAGATTAACATAATAATACAGGTGGCTCATGCCTGTAATCCCAGCACTTTGGGAGGCAGAGGCGAGAGGACTGCCTGAACTCAGGAGTTTGAGATCAACCCAGGCAACTTGGTGAGACCTCGTTTCTACAATAAATCAATAAATTAGCTGGGTGTGGTGGTTTGTATCTGTGGTTCCAGCTACTTGGAAGGTTGAGGCCGAAGGATCGCCTGAGTTCAGCAGGTTGAGGCTGTGGTGAGCTATAATCGCCATAATCATGCTATTGCACTCCAGCCTGGGCGACAGAGTGAGACTCAGACTCAAAGAAAAAAAAAGTTTAATAAAGAAAAAGAAAAGGAAGAAAAATAAAATTTGAAGAGCAAATTGATAAAACTATAAAGAGAAATTGCCCAGAAAGCGTTACAAGCTCAAAAAAAAAAAATCTTCAAGGAAGAGATAATTCTGACATTGTAAAAACTATTACAGAACATAAGAAAAAAAAAGGAAACCTTCCAATGTAATCTTTGGAGGCTAGATTTACCATGATACTAAACTAGAAAAGAAAATTCAAGGCCAATTTCACTTGTAATCGACTGTTACAGAAAAATCAAAAATAAAATACTGGCAAATTGACTCAGTTTATTAAAAAGAAGAGAGAAGGTGATCAAGTTAAATTATCCAGTAATACAAGGTAGTTCTACATTAGAAAATCTATTAACTTAGTTCACAAACTTAACAGACGAAAGAAGAAAACTATAGGTACTGAAAAATAATTTGATAAAATTCACCAATAAGCCGGGCTCAGTGGCTCAGCCTGTCATCCCGCGCCTTTGGGAGGCTGAGGTGCGTGGATCGCCTGAGCCCGCGGGTTCGAGACCCGCCTGGGCAGCGAGACCTCATCTCTACAATAAATCAAAAAATCAGCCGGGCGTGGTAGCGCATGCCTGTAATTTTGGCTACTCGGAAGGCTGAGGCGGAAGGATCGCCCGAGCCCAGCAGGTCGAGGCTGCGGTGGCCGGGAGTGGCCACTGCACTCCAGTCTGGGCGACAGAGTGAGACTCCAACTCAAAAAAAAAAATTCACCAATAATTCCTTTTCTTTTTTTAAGATGCTCTTTAGTCAAGTAGGAATACACGGATCCGTGGGTTAGCATTTGGAAACTACTTATGGGACACAGTGTTCGCTGTCTGGGGAACGGGCCAGCTGAGAGTCAATGCCTACCACTACGCTATATGTCCATGTAACAAATATGCATGTGCACCCCCTGAAACTAAAATAAAAATTTTAAAAATAAACAAAAGGAAAAGGGGCTCCCTTCTTTAATGCTGGTTGTACTCCCTGGTTTCCTACATTCTAGTGCTCACTTATCTGCAGGGACCACTGGCAACGTTTTCTACTCTCCTGCTGTGTCCTCTGGTTTCTGACTGGGCTTGACTATTAGGAACCTCAGGTAGAATCTGGAGGAAGGAGGAGAGTGAGCCAGGGTACTTTTTCCTCAGTCTCCCTCCCTGCAAGGTCACCTGGACTTCTCAAAGCAACAGACTTCCACAGGACCTTCCCTCTGTATTGAGTACATGCTCTCACCCCTCTTCCCTTTGCCTTGAAGGTGATGAAAGTTCAGTTGCTCCTAAGTGACAGATTGCTGCTCTATCCCCGCAGTCCCTGCACCCAGATCTTTGCAAATACCATCCATTCCTGTTATTGGAAGTAACTTCGTTCTACAAAGTCACCAGAAGCATTGAATTAACAAATACAGAGCCATCCATCTTCCTAAAGGAAATGTGAGGCTAAGTTCCTGCGAGCCTCTGTTCAAACAGTTGCATTAGCCAATCAGCGCATAACCTTGACGTATATGTGTTTTTGCTTATAGATGCCTTGTTTAATCAATGTTGTTGATTCATGGACATTGAACTCACAACCAACTGTACTATAATCCCTGCCTGAAGGACGCTTCTCTAACATGTATTTTCCTTGTAAGGCGCATAGCAGCCTTCATTCACTTAGGAGTGATTGGAGACAACTTTAAATAGCAAAATCACACGCAAAAAATGACACTAAATAGAAGAGGGACGAAAAAAAGCCTGGAATTCTCCCTGGAGGGTGGGTTTCTCGGAGTACCCTTGGAGTCTATTTCTCTGGATCAGATGGTCAACCAAAGTTTTTATCTGGAAGTTTTGAGAAGGTTGCATCATGATTTGTGGAAAAAATGTCTCAAGTTGTGGCAAACAGGTGACTGGTTCTTCCACCATGAAGACACACCTGCCCACACCGCACTGAGTGTTCAGCAGTTTTTGACCTGAAAAGGTATGACCCCTATGCTCCACCCTTCCTATTCACTCCACCTCGCCCAAGTAACTTTGTTTTCCTAGGTGAAAAAAGTCCTCAAAGAGAAATGTTTTGCCGATGCGGAAGAGGTAAAACAAAAACAGCAGAAGCACTAAAAGGTATCCAAATTGACCCGTTTAAAAACTGCTTTGAGCAATGGAAAAAGCACCTTGCATCAAATGGAGACTACTTTGAAGGAGACTGAAGTGCAAACATGTAAGAATAAATACACAATTTTTAATAAATAAATTCCGGGTTTTTGGGGTCCCCCTTGTAGACCACACAAAGGGTGCACGTTTACAGTAGGAAAGCTGAAACAAGAAGGCAGAGCATTGCCTTGTTCAACATCAGCTGGGAACATTCGCATCAAATGACTCAAACTTTTCACCATGTGTGTGTGAATGTCTGGGAATTACTGAGAAAGTGTGAGGGTATTGATCTTAAGGTTACAAGCAAATTTTAACAAGAGATTCGTAATTATGGAATCATGATTAATGAGGATTGACTATTTATAAACAAATTCTTCTCAGAGTATGTTATTTCAAAGTGCCATTGGCTTTTTACTGGGAGTCTGATTTATAGGTGTATATGACAGAAATCTTCCACAAGTATCATATTAAATAAAGAAAAATTAGAAGCATTACTATTATAGGAACAATGAAAGATGGTCAAATTGTTCATTGTGTTGTACCTTTTTAGCCAATGTGATAAGAAAAAAAAAAATGAATATGGAGAAGGAAAAACATTTTTAAAAAGATATTTTATTTAGACTGAGATGACTATTCACATATAGAATCCAAGACAATAAGTTAAAACGTATTTAACAAGGGTTTATCAAGAGAGTCCATCAATGTGGATGAGTATACAAACTACATATGAGAAGTAATAGCTTCCCAATATGCTAACAAAAACCAGTTTTTGTAATTGAATAACTTCATTCACATGCCCAATAAAACTTCTAAAATTCCTAACTCAAGAAAAATATAACACTCATGAAGACAACAACAATAAAAAACTTACAAAAGAAAAAAATTCGAACAGATTTAAAATATCAGTTGTCCTCAGATTAGCCCATAAATTATTTGCAATCCCAGTCAAATCCCCCTCCCAACTCACATCTTATAACACAGGTTAAATGTTTTAAAATTTTTTATTTGGATGAAAATACGTGACAGACCAGCAAAGTCTGCTTTGAAATAGAAGACCAGGAAGGATCTCTTATAACCATAAGTTATTACAGTCATTTTAAAAGTGTGACAGGAGAAAAATAAATAAAGAAATCAGTAGAACACAATTTGGTGTCCAGAAACAGGCCTATGTCTAGATAGAGATTTAGTAAATGACAAAAGTTAAACTTGGGCCCAGTACTTTAAAAAATTCAGTAAGCGATGTTGTAAAATATCTATTACAAAAAGATGCTTGTAACACACACAGTAAGAGGAAAGGGATAAATATACAGAATAGATAAGCGATTCCTGCAAATCAGAGAAATGTGAAAAGACAATTCAGAGGAAAACACACGAGTGACCGGCAATTAAATGAAAAGAAACTCCATTTCAATAGCAATCAGGGAAATGCAAATTAAAGTGGAAATGAGATATCATTTCCAACCATCAGTCTGGCAAAAATCAAAGAGGCTGATATTAGCAAATGTGGATGAGAAAGTAGAGAAATAGTATTTTCCTGAGTTCCAGGTGGTTCCGCTCTTTTGGAGCAAAACATAGTATAAATTAAAATGTTAATTGTAATTTACATCTGGTACACACACCAGATGATCTGAAAATCTACTTCTAGTTTTCTAATGTAGAGAAATGTTTGCACAATAAGCTCAAAGTGATAGCGACGGAAATAGTAAAAAACTGGAAACCAACTTAAGTGTCCATTACAAGCAGACTGGTTACATGATTTGTTAGACTTTTATCCTATGGCTCACTGTACTAATTCTTTAGAAAACTAGATCAGTATGTACCAGCACTGAAATCTATCTAAGACATATACTGTCGAATGATAAAAATATTGCTAAAAAAAATACATGCAATGCTATGCAATATAGTGTGTTAAAGGGAAATTTCCACACAGTCATTTATCTCTGTTAGTGTGTTAAAGAAAAAATCCACATAAAATCATTTATTTCTGATAACCCCAGAAAGTGTATGCATGCACTTTTTGTAACATAGAAAATTCATTTTTTAATTCATATTTTATTTTAAAGATGTGGAGTACAAATCAGGATTGGGTATACAAGTAGAAAATTTATTTATTTTCACTAGATTTCAAAGGAATTCAAACTAAAACCTTGACATACCATTTATCTTTTATCAGGTTAGAAAGGACTTTAAAAAACTGTTCTTGTCCATGGCATGGAAACACAGAGCTGGGGTGAAAGTACTGGAAAATAAAGCTGGGGGGAAGCTGACCTCATGTCTCCTAACAATGTTTGGTTTGCCTTATTGTGTTTGTCACAGCCTTACAATAATGTTTGGTTCCTTTAGTTCGATAGCCCATGTTTGCTGTTTCCACCATAAGATGTGGTCGGAGGTAACCACAAAGATGTGTATGCAAGGATATTCATCACAGTATTATTTTTAATGGTGGAAAATGGAAATAGCCTAATGTCCATCTATCATGGATTGATCAAGCAGACTATTACGCAGTCATTAGCATGGGGAAAACTGCACAACGATGTTGAAAAATGACTTCTCCGTTTCCATCAGTTTCTACCCTTGCGTCTACTATAAATGCAGGAGGAGGTCTGGAAGGGCAGTTGACTTTTCCCATTTTCTACAAGTAGGATGAAATGTGTTTTTAGCACTTTTGAATGTTCCAGGTTTTGCAAACTTTAAGTTTTGGACAACCTGAAGAGTATGCACCAGGCCTCCCTGTCATGTGAGATCCGCTTAGTGTAGATCTCAGTACTGCATCCAGTGTGTGAAACAGAGGCCCAGTGTACAACTTGGCTGTCGTTTCCTTTCTTCTGTCCTGCAAGCCTGCTTGCTGGTATATGCACATTTTAAAGCATCGGTAAGGGTAGGCTCCAAGTTGATAAGCAGATGTTATGTCTGGGGAGGTCAATGAGATTGGAAAGTGGTCATCAATGAAACTCTTGCTTCATTTTTTTATTTTTAAGTTTATAAAAGGTTTTAGAGAGGGATCTCCCTCTGTTGCCCAGGCTGGAGTGCAGTGGCACAATCATAGCTCACTCTAGCCTTGGACTCATGGGCTCAAGTGATCCTCCCACCTCAACTTCCTGAGTAGCTAGAACTACAGGCGTGCACCACCACTCCTGGCTAATTTTTTAAACTTTTTGCTTGTATGTTTCCCAGGGTGGTCTCCAACTCCTGGGCTCAAGCAATACTTCCTCCTTGGCCTCCCAAAGTGCTGAGATTACAGATGTGGGCCACCCTGCCAGGCCAAAAAGTTTCAGTTGTGATAGAAAACACATAACAATATTCACCACCTTAACCATTTTAAGTGTATTTTTAAGTTAGTAGTGTGTCGTGTATTCACTTATTGTACCATAGCTCTCCAGTACGATTTCGTTTTGCAAAACTGAAACTCTGTGCCCATTAGATGACAGTTCCTCATTTCTCCCTCCACCAGCCCCTGGTGACTATCCTACTTTCTGATCCTATGAATTTGTCGACTTAAAATTCTTCACATAAGTGGATTCATAAAGTGTTTGTCCTTTTGTGACTGGTTTATTTTACTTACCATAATGTCTTCAAGACTCATTCATGTCTTAGTGTGTGTCAGAATTTCCTTCTTTGTTTACGCTGAATAATATTCCAGGGTATGTGTTCATTTTGTTATCCATTTTTTTGTTTATTCATCCTCCTGTCAGACTCTTGGATTGCTTCTACCTTTGGTCTGTGGTAACTAATGATGCTATGAACTTGGCTGTGCCAATATCAGTTTGAGATGCTGCTTTCAATGATTTCGTATATACAATCATCCCTCTTCTGCATTCCTTGGGATACATTCCAAGATCCCCTGTGGGGTCTGACTGAAATCTTGGATTGTACCAAACCCCATATATAAAATCTTTTGTTCTATACATGCCTAGGATAAAGTTTCATTTATATATTAGGTTCAGTGAGAGATTAACAACAATAATTCATAATCAAATAGAACAATTGTACTAAGGGCATCTTGAACACAAGCACTGCGATACTGCGACAGTTGATCTGATCACTGACACGGCCACTAAGTGACATGCGGGCAGAGAGCATAAACAGCGTGGACCCGCTGGACAGGAGTATTCACGTCCTGAGTGGACCAGAGCAGGACAGCAAGGATGATGTGAGATTTCATCACGCCACTCAGAATGGCGCAAGCAATTGAAAACTTATGCATGGTTTCTTTCTGGAATTTTCCATTTAATATTTTCAGACCAAGGTTGACTGCCGGTAACTGAAGCCATGGAAAGGAAAACCAGGGATGAGGGGGACTTCTGTATACCCAGTAGTGGGATTGCTGGATCACATGGTAGTTCTATTTTTAAAATTTTGGAGGCTGGGCGGAGTGGCTCATACCTGTCATCTCAGCACTTTGGGAGACAGAGGTGAGGGGATTTGCCTGAGCCCAGGGATTCGAGACCAGCCTGGGCAACTTAGCAAGACCTCATCTCTACAAGAAAAAAAAATTAGCCTGGCATGGTGGCACACACCTGTAATTCCAACAACTTGAGAGACTGAGGTAGAAGGATCACCTGAGCCCAAAAGGTTGAGACTGTGGTCATGCACTCCATCCTGAGAGTGAGACTCCAACTCAGAAAAATTTAGGGGGAAACCACTGTACTATTCCTATTTTATTTTTATTGTCTGAATACATTTATGTTATTAAGAGTAAAGCACAAAATCAGTCTAGATAATGTAGTTTAAAGGAGACTGGCCCCAAGTAAACAGTGGTCTTGGTGACGGCTAGAGAGGGACAGGCTTGGAAGTCTCTGGCCCACCATGTGGACTGTTTATTGAAAGTGTTGAACGCTACAGGCCTAGCATTTAATTAGCATTGCTGATCATTTTATCATTCACAAATATCCACTAGCCTTGCCCGGGGGAGGCTTGTCCTTCCCAACTAACAGATGCCCACGGAGACCATTTGAGTTGCTTTGGCCAATAAACGATGAGCAGGAGTGCCCTCTGCCTATTCCAGCCAGATGCTTTAAGGGCCACATGCAATTTTTATGTCCTCCTTCCCCTCTGCTGAGATAACTGGCCACATCCCACTCAGAGACAATGATGGCAGTCTGGGTCCCAAAGAGAGGGCACATGTTCCAGAGCAAGAGCCAACCTCTGATGCACAGGAAACGTGAGTGGAAAGTCAAGCTGGGTGGTTGAAAATGGCTGGATTTATTTCTGAAACCACAGAACACTCTGGTCTGTTTCATGCAAGACAGACATCTACGTGGAGTCCTTCATCTTAATGAAGATGGTGGACACAGATTGGGAATGGGAGTCTGTGAACTGGAGACCATCAGCCCTCCAGGCACTCTCAAGTCTTCTTCTGAAGGAGTGTACCCGTCACCCCATACCAAGGACCACTGTCAACACCGCCATCCATCCACACTGCCTTCTAGGGAAGAGGCCACACAGTCCAAGACTGGACCTCTCAGAAATCATCTGGAAGCCTACAGGGAACAAAAGACATAGCATGTGGACTGGCTTTGAATGCAGAAAGAATGCACCAGAAGAGGGTGCACTCACCCTCTGCCATCTAGAACCTTCTCATGGGAAGGCAGAGGAGGAACGTCTCCCTCTCATGAACTGTCGTTCAAAATGAAGCTTAGAGAGAATGTATCAAGGGTTGAGGATACTGGACCAATGGCGAGTGTGGCATGTGGCAGCCACTTCCAGAGTGCCCTCTGCCAGGGGAAGAAGGACAACCAGCTTCTCACCCAACCAGCAATACATCCCTGCTTTGCTTGCAGTGTTTTCCCTTACTGGCAGAAGTCCAATTCAAGGCGAAGATGAAACTGAGCTCTGAGTTTAACCTTGGCTAAAAATTTCCCTTTAGGATTATTTGTTGTCTTGATATTTCTTTTTTTCTTTCTTTCTTTCTTTTTTTTTTTAACTAGAAGCATTTTGACAGAAGGTTATGCAAGAAAAGTATTTTAGACAAGCCATGGCAAAAGAAAACTGAATCATTACAGGAATTAATCATCACTGGCCAAGGAAGAGCCTAATGTTAACACCATAAAAGCAGCTATGAAACCAAGGGCACTGGATTCTCCTGGCTAATTTTCTCATTTTCTGGCTTATCTTCAGCTGACTTGAAATGCTGACTCAGTCGCTGAGAAATTGATGACGAATTCAAGCACAGCAGAAACTGACAGACTCAGGCTTTCTGGGGTTCTGTGAAACAGATGTTTGTTGCAAGCAAGTGTCAATTCTCAAATCTGAGTCAAGAACCTCCTAAGGATATAATTTGACTGTGTCTAAGAAGATAGACGATGTCACAGACGAGATCTACAAAGTGGGTGTTTTCTCTTGACGTGCTGGATGTCTACAGGGAATGGTGGGCGTTCTCCTACGTGCACCGGTTAATTTGCCTTCTCTTAATTAGCATCTTCCAGACTTCCTTAGAAGACGAGGACACTCTGGAGAGAAGAATGGTACACTGGGGGCTAGGAACTTGGAATTCAAGCTCTGACTTCACCACTGACTCACAGGATCTCGGGCAAGTCATAGCACCTCTGGCTTCATTTTTGCTGTCTAGAAAATGAGGGCAAAATAATTATGGCTCATGTATATTATCTGATTTGTTAGGACAAATGTCATGACCACATCGGCATAAAATGTGGATGAGATGGAGATTGAGAAGTAAATGAGAGACACTTAAGGGGATGGTGAGAGAAAAGAATGGCTGAACCCAGGGCAGAAAGACCTTGCCACCCGCCCCCGCTGGCTAGGAGGCAGGGAGCAGAGGCAGGAAATGGAGGTTGGGGGCAGAGCCATTTTGAAAACGTAACAGTTATTGAAATCAATGGTACATTTGGTTGTATCTAAGTTGACTTTTAGTAGACCACATAATATATTATGATATATATAGATTCTATATGCCATATATTGTGGTTTTAGGAAGACAAAGAATATGTTTCTGTTGTTCTCAAATGATGCTCTTATTGTCTTTTAAATTTTCCAAGACAGTAACTAGATGGATCTACTTCTGCTATTTTGTCATTTATTCATTCATTCATTCATTCATTCATTTAGACTCAGGGTCTCACTCTGTCACCCTGGCTGGAGGTTAGTGGCACGATCACAGCTCACCACAGCCTCAACCTCCTGGGCTCAAGCAATCGTGCCACCTCAGCCTCCCAAGTAGCTGAGACTACAGGCACACACCCCACCATGCCTGGTTAATACTTCTGCTACTTTAATCAATGAACCATTTCTGTCCACCATCTTGGTGCCTCGATGGATGGGTTGGGCAGAGGCAGTAAGCAGCCCTCCCTTTACAAATGGGAAGTAACAGGCATGATTCTGGCATAGGTATGCCACCTCTTTGCATCTGAAACTTTTCAAATGGACACATAAAGCTGATGTCACCAGTGGGAAGAGCACTGAGTCCCTTTTTTAGAGGATGTCCATGTCATGGCAGGTACAAGCATAAACTGAGAGGAACTGCAAGCCTTTATACTGGACACTGACCTGTGGGTGTATGAATATACTTGGCATTGTATCAACATGATACAATGTTGTATAATATGCATTGTTTTAGGAAAACAAACAGCAACAAAAACCTGAAACAATAATTAGTAAAAACAACAACAAACCTGTGGGAGAGGGAGTTAGAATGATGGGTCACCATGGTCTGGAAAAAGTTTAGTTTGTTTCTTATATTCAGTCTTTGTGGGCATTCTCCAGCTTATTCATATAAAATCAACTTGGGCTTCATCAATTCTGCTGAAAAATGAAGATGAAACATACCTCGTATGTTTCAAGAGACCCAGAGAGGATGGGTTCTTTAATTACATCATGAATTTCCAAAGATGCCTCCGTCACACTTGGACTTGCAGAATACAAAAATGTACTAGAGAACATGTAACTTCAAGTGCTAATAAAAAGAAAACAAAAGGTCCCATTCACCAGCAATCTCTGCTTCCTTTGATTACCAGTGTTCAGAAAGCCACAGTGTCGTTGAAATGCAGGGTCACAGAGCCGCCTCCCGGCGGGACGCTGATTAGATGTCCTGCCCGGGCGTACATTCAGTAAATGGAAGGATGGCAGCCAAGTCTTCATTACCCCAGCCACAGTGGACATGACAATCACGGGACCGTGTTTACAGGAAGCATGGCCAATCATTGCACAGCTACTAGAGGTCTGCTGCTCAGAGCATTTGGCTGATTTGATGTTAGACATTCTCTCGACTGATGCCTTCTTGCCAAAGGAAGAAAGTATTATCACGGATGACACAAAATGGAAAATAATCAGCCCGAGGCTTTCCCTTCACTCTACTGCCTGAGAAGCATTTTCTGGAATTCCCATCTGAAGAATATAGGACAATTTTTGCATCAGTTATTGGGCTGGTCACGGCACAATGAGTAGTTCTTACTTCTCTTGGAATTATCTAGTAGATTCGACAGGGAGGGGTGTGCACTTTTGCTGTATTGGTGATGCTTTATAGTCTAAGCTGGGTGATAAGAACATGAATGCCATGGTATTCTTCTTTATTCTTTGCTTACATAGGTTGCATATTACACAGCTTATTATTTTTAAGAAACGTAGATTCAGATATGAGGGTTTTGGGGACTAATTCAATCTTCTTAAATTATTTATGTCTCTGTACCTCTTTTAGCTCCAGCCAAGGATTACTTCATGCAATTAAAATTGTCTCCACTCATGAAGCATTTCTTGGTATTTTTTAAAGTTATAAAGATATTCATAAAAAAACAGATAGTAAGAACAAAGCGCTATTCCCTTTTGGGATCCCTGTTCCAGCTTCACTCCTCTCCCCAGTTGGGTCTAAGAGGTCCAACAATGAGATTCACGAACCATCCCAGAAAAAGTGCTCCATACCTCATTGCTGAATATCACTGCGGTCACCTTTGAAGGACTCCCCTTGGAAAGCTCCACACTGATGCCAGCGCCTGGTCCACCTGCCAAAACAATATTGGAACTTTTTCTGCAATGGCTATCAGAGCCAATGTCGTTATTTGTTGAGGTCTGACAATTAAGTTCACGAACTTGTCACCATGCACTTACGCTGGCCGGACTATACACAAAAGCATATTGGAACGCCCTCCTTACTAACCTGATCTGGCCCCCGACAACTTTTTTCTTTATCCAAAGATAAAGGAAATACTGAAAGGAAGACATTGTGATGACATTTAAGACATCAAGCTAATACGACATTGGCTCTGATGGCCATTCCAGAAAACGAGTTCCAAAATTACTTTGACAGGTGGACTAGGTGCTGGTGACAGTGCATAGGTTCCTAAGGGGAGTCCTTCGAAGGTGACTGTGGTGATATTCAGCAATGAGGCACGGAGCACTTTCTCTGGTGGAGTTCGCGAACCTAATTGTCGGACCCTGTATAGCCTTCTGGTTTATTTGCTACATCTATATGTAAGTATATTTCCATATTGCACGTCTTGATGTAATGTCAATTTTTTCCTATACATCCTTCCTGGGCACTGATCACTTAAGGTCATCAAGAAGCAAAGACTTGTCCTGGGTTAGAAAGAATAAGAATGTTTGGAAAGATCACTTCAATGCTTAGAAGGACAGCTACTTGTCTGAGTGGAAAAATATAAGATGAGAATCATGACTTGTTAAACTTGTCCTAGACCACGTGCCCAGAGACTTGTGTGAGACATCAGAGTGTGAGAACAGGGGAGCCATAGTCACCATCTGGGGCCCTGGGACCTTTTTGGTTAGTTACATCCATAACACCAAGCGAGCTGCTAGGCTTAAGGGCTGGGCTCTGAGACTCGAGCCCCAGGAACAAACACTATCTAAGCTGACTCCAGAGAGGCTAAACATGTGGTGTGTTTATAACTGAAATGAAGTCAATTTCTCTAAGAGCCGTCTCAGAGAGTCAGGAGTTGGGGGATCCACTATGGAGCAGAAGCAAGGATCACATGGGAAGAACATGGCCGTGGTCCTATGAGACTGACCGAGTGGTCCTCTTTTATTCCTTGGGTAGTAGAAGAAAGGGTAAGTATCCCATCCAGGGAGCCCAAAAGGGAATAGCCTGCCATTTGATGGCTGCTTTTGGAATAAAGGCTCTTCTTTCTATTCCTTGGGTATGAGAATCTCCCAATGTAAAATGGACTTGTGGGCTGGGACGGTGCAGCAGTGGACACTTGCTGTATACAGACATGGTGCACATAGATCTGGGAGCCCCTCCTAGGTCTGCTATAATCTTCCATCTCCTGGTGCTTCCAGATTCTTCTCCTCCTCCTCTTCCTCCTTCTTCTTCTCTCTCTCTCCTCTCTCTCTCTCTCAATCTCTCTCTCTCTCTCCTTCCTTACTCTTCCTTGTGTATCTAAAATGGAATCCCTTTGTGAAGATTTTTTTTTCTCACACAATCTTTTAAAAAAGTGGAGATTGTAGTCAAAAAAACAACAGATGCTGGCGAGGGTGCAGAGAAAAGGGAACGCTACTACACTATTGGCGAGAGTGCAAGTTAGTTCAACCTCTACAGAAAACAGTGTGGCAATTTTAAAAATAACTAGAAATTGACCTTCCTTACGACCCAGCAATTCCCCTTCTGGGAATATACCTAGAGGAATGCAAATCGTTCTACAAAAAAGATACTTGCACCTTCATCCATGTTTATCACCGCACTATTCACAATAGCAAAGACATGGAACCAACCCTGCTGCCCATCAAAAATGGACTGGATAAATAAAATGTGGTACATATCCACGATGGATATTTTATTATCCTTCTTTATTACACAGCCATAAAGAAGGACAAAATTGTGGAGTTTACCGCAACTTGGATGGATTTGAAGTCCAGCATACTGAGTGATCTATCACAGAAACAAAGAACTGAGTACCACACATTCTCACCCCTAAGTGTGTCCTGAACATTTATCACAATACTACAAGAGTGGGGTCAGCAGTTCCAGAACACTGCTGGGGAAGTGGGGAGCTCATAGCATCACTGTGGGTGCCTGATCTCTTTTTTTTTAAGTGAGAAAGCAGGATTTATTGAGAGGACAGAGAAGCTCCCACAGTGGGAGGGGACCCGAAGGGGTTGCCCCGGGTACCTGATCTTAAACCAGGGGAAATGAGGACCAGTGTGAGGCCCAAACTTCACCTGCACGTAGATCACTTATATACCTAATCCTGACGTGTACCCCACATCTTTATCATAAAATAAAGGAATATGGAATAAAATAAATTTGGAGACAGTCATCTACAGACCATGACGTACACCCTTTTATTTTATTTATTTATTTTGAGTTAGAGCCTCACTCTGTCGCCCAGACTGGAGTGCAGTGGCACACTCTCGGACACTGCAGCCTCGACCTGCTGGGCTTCAGCCACTGCAGCCTCGACCCGCTGGGCTCCGGCGATCCTTCCGCCTCAGCCTTCTAAGTAGCTGGAACTACAGACGCACACCCCCATGCGCAGCTACAGAATTGATTTTTGTATTTCAAATTGGTGTCGTTTAGGACACAGACTTCCAATAAATAAAGAAATCAGTGTTGCTGGAGACTTCCCCCATAAAAACTAATGAAAATGGTGGAAGTGTCTAGGCATATCCTTTGCCCACTTTGTAATAGGACTGTTTTTTTTTTCTTTTCAGCACATTTGAGTTCCTTGTAGATCCTAGATGTTAGGCCTTTGTCAGACATACAGTTGGCAAACATTTTTTCCCAGTCTGTGGGCTGTCTCCCCACTTTCTCAATGGTTTCTTTGGCTTTGCAGAAGCTTGTCAGTTTGATGAGGTTCCACTTGTCTCTTATGGCATGGGCACTTGGGGTTTTGATGAGGAATTGGTTGCCAGTTCCGATTTCCATGCTGGTGTCTCCTGCATTTTCTAAGGTCCTTTTAAAAAAAATTTTTTTAATTTTTAGATTTAAGCAGCCTAGTGGCTGGAGGGGAAGACTCCGGCAGAAGAAGTCCTCATACTTTGAGAGAGGCCCCCCAGAGGCTGCTGGTCTCCTGGTCGTGCTTGAGGGTGAACCTTTCCAAGAGACACTCGCCCAGATCAGGCTCCCGCCAGCCAGCCTGCGAAGGTTGGTCAGGTGGTCGCCCATCTTTCTGATGAGTTTCACTTCCTCATCTAGGAAATGATTCTCCAGGAAGTCACAGAGATGGAGGTCTGTGCCGGCAGATCCCTGGGCATGAAGATCCAAAAGGGCTTGGTTCAGGTTCTACTCCAAGGTCGTGGAGGCTTCCATGGCATCCAGGGTTTTACTGCACTCATCTTGAGAGGACTTCTGGATCTCCTGCAAGAGGGCGTGGCCACCACGTGGGTTTTGCATCTTCAGGAGACGCTGGGTGCCCTCGCGCTTCTCCTTGGCCAATTCACGGAAGAAGGGGCCCATGCCTTTCAGAACCACATCACTGTGGTCGAAATAGAAGCCCAGAGAGAGGTAGGTATAGGAGGCCCACAGATGCAAACTGACCATGCGGTGGACAGCAGCCTCCACCTCGGTGGAATAATTCTGGCAAGCCTGGGAGCTCATGGCTGGTCGGCAAGAAGGAACTCATCACAAAAAGGGTGTTCGCTGGTCCCAGAAACAGGAGGTGGCCAAGAAGGTGGTCTGGAGGTTGCAAGTGGAGAGGAGATTGGAGAGCAGTGAAAATAGAGAGTCCCCAGGTCTTTTCCATCTAAATACTCTTGCTGCAAGAAATAGATCTGCGGGCACCAAACACGCTGCCTCTAAGTTTCTTATAGTTTGAGGTTTTGCATTCAGGTCTTTGATCCATTTAGAGTTGATTTTTGTGTACAGTGATAAGTAAGGGTCTTGTTTTAGTCTTCTGCATGTGGTCAGCCAGTTTTCCTGCACCATTTACTGAATAGGTTCTCCTCTCCCCAGTGGTTGGTGGTAGAGGCTTTATCGAAGATGAGCTGGTTGAGAAATTGAGTTTTGCTTCTGGAATGTCTATCCTGTTTCATTGGTCTGTATGCCAATACCAGGCTGTTTTCATTATTGTAGCTTTATAATAAAGCTTAAAGTCTAGGAGTGTGATGCCTCCTGCTTTTTTTTTTATTTTTTTTATTTTTCTTAGGATTGTTGTGGATATTAGTGATTGTTATGTTTCCATATGAATTCCTGTATTGTCATTTCCAGGTCTGAGAAGAATGCTGCTGGTAATTTAATGGGTATAGCATTAAATCTGTAGATTGCCTTAAGTAGGATGGACATCTTAACAATGTTGATTCTTCCAATCCATGAACATGGAATATTTTTCCATTTGTTTGTGCAGCCAACAGATGCATGAAAAAATGCTCAGCCTCACTCGTCATCAAAGAAATGCAAATTAAAATCACACTGAGATACCACCCAACTCCAGTCAGGATGGCCATCATCAATAACAAAAAGCAACAGATGCTGGAGAAGATGTTGGGAAAAGGGAACACTTTTACACTGTGGGTGGGAGTGTAAACTAGTACAGCCTCTGTAGAAAATAGTATAGTGATTCCTAAAAGATCTAAAAATTGACCTCCCATATGACCCTGCAATCCCCCTACTGGGAATATACCTAGAGGAATTCAAATCACTCTATGAAAAAGATACCTGCACCTGCATGTTTATTGCAGCATTACTCACAATAGCAAAAACATGCAACCAACTGTGCTGCCCATCGAAAGAGGACTGGATAAAAAAATGTGGTACATATACATGATGGAATAATATACAGCCATAAAGAAGGACAAAATTATGAACTTTGCAGCAACTTGAATGGACTTAGAGGCCATAATACTGAGTGATCTCTCACAGAAACAAAGAGCTGAGTATCACATATTCTCACTCATAAGCGGACCTAGACCAACTATCGTAATACTGTAAGAAAGGGATTGGAAGTAGTGGGAAACTGTCAGGGGAGGGAGAGTCACACCTCATCAACAAGAGTACCTGCATAATGAACATCTGTATACCTAACCCCAAATTGTACCCCACATCTTTAAAATTAAAAAAAAAAGAAAATGGTATCTCCTAGAACCCCACTAAAGCTGGCAGGTTATGGAAGATGAAAGCGACCAGACAGGAACACCTTGTTCACAACAGCTTCGCAAACCATCATCATCCTCTGGGAGCATAGGAAAAACAGAGAGGGTGGGTCCCCTTCTTGAGCTCATTCAGCAGGTCTTTAGTTGGAGAGAGGTCTCTCAAACTTTCACACACACTCTAGGTGGTTCTGCAGCACACCCGTGTTTGAGAACCTCTCATGCAGTGAAAGCAGTTTAAATTTCGAAGTCAAGTCAACAGGCGTTCAAATACAGAGTCCCGCCTTGTGTGACCTAGAACATGTGGCTTCTCTCTGAGCTTCAGTTCTCTCTTTGTTTACCTGCAGGGCTATGGTGAGAATTACGTGAACTGCACTTGCTAAGTGTAGATGTCAGAGTCTGCTGCCCTGTGAATGATTAATAAATACAGCTCCTGTATCTGTCCGCCATGACAGAGTACCACAGTGTGGGTGGCAGAAACAACCAGAGTGTCCTTCCTCACATTCTGGAAGCTGAATGTCCAATATCAGGGTGTCTGGAAGGGAGGTGTCTCCTGACACCTTTTACTTTGGCTTGCAGGTGGCCACCTTCTCTCTATGTCCTCACAGGGGCCCCCCTCTGTGCACAGGCCCCAGCATCCCTCCTCTTTCTTATAAGGACACTAATCTTATTGAATTAGGGCCCCATCCTATGGCTCATTTAACCTTAATTATCTTCTTAACGGGTTCGTTTCCAAATATTGCCACACGGGGGCAAGTGCTTCAACCTATGGATTGCAGGGGGCACAACACCACCCTCAACATCTTCTTTTGCCCCAGCCTTTTTCCTGTTTGCCTTCTCTTTCCTGTAAGCACCTGTAGTCATTTGTGTATGAACTATCCTAAATGCAAAGACCTGGTGCGGTGACTCACGTCTGTAATCCCAGCACTTTGGGAGGCAGAGGCAGGAGAACTGCTTGAGGCTGGGAGTTCAAAACCAGCCTGGGTAACATAGCGACCCAAAAGAATACTTCTGTCACCTTTATCTGATAAAAGCATTGATGGAAGGTAAAGGTGAGGATGGAGTGGGGGTGTTTTGCTCAAGACTCTGGCTTTATAGGGAGCCCAGCTTGAAAACTCTCCAAGAATATCGCAGAGACTCAACTCTCAGTTAAAGGATTTGATTATTCTTGCTAGCTCCATTTCATTTTGTTAAAGTGACCTAATTGGAGAAAACAGAATTCTCCTTGTCCACATTCTGAGTCTTGCATTTCCAGATTCTGAAGGTTTGTGTGTTTTGTTCTCTTAAGATAGCTCACAGCAGAGTAAAAGAAAAGTCTTTTCAAATTTCCTAAGTGGAAAGCTTCACTTGGTGGTATATTATTTCCTGACAGAGGGTTACTTAACACCTGTTTTTAGAGGCTGTAATATTCTGTTTCAGAATGTGAGGCTCCCTCCTGAGCGTGCTGCCTCTCCCTTCCCTGTCCCCAAGTGTCTCCTTCACAACTGCACACAAAGCTCTGCCGTGGCTAGAAGTCTCATAATAGAGCCTGTGATGTGGGTTTCATTCATACCGATGCTACGGGACAGCACCTTGCCACGTAACCCATCCTCTAGGCAACCAGCAACGCACTGAAATGAGTCAGTCCATGACTCACCCGACAAAAGCCAGGAATCTTCAACCACGCATTGTTTTCTTATTCCTATTAGAATGAATTCATTTCTGGGCCTAGACTACGAATTTTACTGCTTTTCTCATTTCTCGCATTCCTTGGCTGTATGTTTTTTTTCACAAAACTGAGAAGCAGTCTTCCAGAAATATATATATATGCATATATATATTTTTATACACACATATATATACTCACTCATATTCCTCTGCTTGATTTAAAATGTGCTACTATAACTGCTTTGAATTGTAAATGACAAATTAAATAGAGAAGGCTGGGAGAGTTATTTATAATAACGTAATGAACATTTTTCTTTCATAACTGAGGCAGAGATTAAGCCTTTGGTTACAAGTGCTTTTGATGTGTTATTGTCCAGACCATTCTGACCACTCCAGTGGCTTGAAGCAGCCCAAATACCCATCCTCATTGCCCCGCTCATTTTTTTTTTCCTGCACTTGAGGAAGAGACCATGTAGTTAAATCGTAGAACGTTAGAGCCCAGAGAGCGTTCAGCATCTCTGAATCCAATCCCGTCTCTTTCTCTTGGCTTTTATTTATGTATTTTTTAAATTTTTTTATTTTGTGAGATGAAGCGTTACTATGTTAGCCAGGCTGGTCTCGAACTCTTGAGATCAAGTAATCCTCCTGCCTTGGCACCCAAAGTGCTAGGATTACAGGCATGAGCCACCACACATGGCCTCCCACAGCTTCTAATTAAGTGAAAGTCAGACCACATAATTTCCCCCATCCTCCCACTGTGAGTCAAGGCACAGTCTCTCACTCCTGGACTCAACCGTGTGACTTGCTTTGGTCAATGGGATGTTAACAAATGTGGTGCAAGGAGCATCTTGGAAAGCGCTTGTGCGATTGGGCCACTCTCTGGTACTTCTGCTAGTTCAAGGAGAATGTATCTGGGCTAGCCCACTGGTTCCAGGAGGAATGAATGAGACGTGCGACCAGAATTGCCCCAGCAAAACGTCCTCAGCCCCAGTCTAGAGCAGAGGTCCCCAGCCGATCTGCAGATAATTGAGTGAGTTCAGCCAAGATCAGCAGAGCCGCCCAGCCCAGCCTAGCCAGGTCAACCAAACTCCAGCCAACTCACAGATATGTCAGTTAAAAATAAAATGATCATCGTTTATAAGTCATTAAGCTTTGAGAGGGTTTATGGATGCAATGTTTTTGTGGCAACAGCAAATACATTAAGTTTTGACACTGGTTTGGTGTCGCTGCCTGCCAGATCTCTCTGTTTGAAAAGTTCTTTTAATCTTTGTAATTTATAAGTAATTTGTAGGATGACACTTGCAGACCATTGTATATTCACATTTTATTCAATTTTTTCCATGCAAGATCCATATCTGAATCAAGTATTACATTGAGAATTGCAAACTGCAAACTGCTGATTTTTCTTTTCTTTTTCTTTTTCTTTTTTTTGAGTTGGAGCCTCACTCTTTGCCCAGGCTGGAATGCAGTGGCATACACGCTCATAGCCACCCCAGTGTTGACCTTCTGGGCTCCAGCGATCCTTTTTTTTTTTTTTTTTTTTGAGTTAGAGTCTCACTCTGTCGCCCAGACTGGAGTGCAGTGGCCACTCCCGGCCACCACAGCCTCCACCTGCTGGGCTCCAGTGATCCTACCACCTCAGCCTTCCAAGTAGCCTTCCAAGTAGCTGGAACTACAGGCGCAAGCTACCACCCCCGGCTAATTTTTGATTTATTGTAGAGATGAGATCTCACCAAGTTGCCCAGGCGGGTCTCGAACCCATGGTCTCAGGCAATCCACTTACCTCAGCCTCCCAAAGCACGGGATTACAGGCTGAGCCACCGAGCCCAGCTGATCCTTCTACCTCAGCCTTCCAAGTAGCTGGAACTACAGACATGCGCTACCACGCCCGGCTATTTTTTATTTTATTGTAGAGATGAGGACTCACCAAGTTGCCTGGGATGGTCTCGAACCTGTGGGCTCAGGCAATCCACTTGCCTTAGCCTCCCAAAGTGCTGGGATTTCAGGCTGAGCCACCAAGCCCAGCCTGATTTTTCTACTACTCCTTTTACATAGACCAGCTTAGTGTGCTTTTGTAAAGTGTCCCCTCTCCTGCTTTTATTTTAGTGCTAATATAAACTCATGGGTTCTTTTTTGTTTAACAAATTATAATCCATTATTGTTTCCCTCCCTCCCTCCCGCCCTTCCTTTCATCAGAGTCTCACTCTATCACCCAGACTGGAGTGCAGTGGCACGATCACAGCTCATCATATCCTTGAACTCATGGGCTCAGGTGATGCTTCTTCCACCTCAGTCTCCTGAGTAGCTGGGACTACAGGTGCACACCACCACACCCAGCGCATTAAAAAATTTTTTTTGTAGAAACGAGATCTTGCTGTGTTGCCCAGGCTGGTCTCAAACTCCTGGGCTCAAGCAATCCTCCTGCCTCAGCCTCCCAAAGTGTTGGAGTCGCAGGCATGAGCCACTGTCATTATTCTTTTTGGTGCTCACATTGCCTCAAATTTGGTCACCAGGAGCTCCTTCAAGTCGACTTCCACGTTCCACTTAGTCTTTCAGCACTGCCTGTCTTTGGGCAGAGTAAAATGTTCCCGATTGCTGGATTTAATTTGCTAAATGGTTTTTTTGTTGTTGTTGTTTGTTTTTTTGAGTTAGAGTCTCATTCTGTGGCCCAGACTGGAGTACAGTGGCCACTCCCAGCCACCGCAGCCTTGACCTACTGGGCTCTGGCGATCCTTCCGCCTCACCCTTCCGATTAGCCGGAATTACAGGTGAGCGCTACCATGCCCAGCTGATTTTTTTATTTATTGTAGAGATGAGGTCTTGCTGCCCAGGCGGGTCTTGAACCCGCGGGCTCAGGCAATCCACTCACCTCAGCCTCCCAAAGGCGTGGGATTACAGACTGTACCACCGAGCCAGGCTTGTTTTGTTTTTGTTTCTTTTTTTACAGATTTTTGCTGGTGTTCACTAGGGATACTGTCTGTAATTTTCTTGTAATGTCCTTGTCATGCTTTGGCATCAGAATATCAATCTAACTATATGAATTGGAAAGGGGTTTCCTCCTCCTCCATTTTTATAAAAGAATTGGTGCAGAATTGTTATTCCTTCCATCCATATTTGGTAGAATTCATCAGGAAATTTCTCTGGGACTGGAATGGCTTTTGTAGGAGGGGGTTGTCTTTCGAATGCTTTCTCTTTGGAGTTTTCATTTGATATTAAGAACTCAGCTCCTGATCTGTTTGGGGTTGTATTTGCATCAAGTATTTTGTCCACCACTTTCTTTTAACCCTTTCCCAGTCACTGGGTCTAGGAATGTACATTTTGGGCAGCATATGGTTGAATGTTATTTTTGTCAAGTTTTAACCTCTTGCGTTCTCTGGAACTTTGGCTTCTAGGTCATTGCCTGAGTTCTGCCTTGAGGTCTTGTCTATGCCCTTCCCAGTCTTCTTCGCTGGTTCTTGCAAGCATACGTGCCCAGTTGGTGGTCTTTTCCTATCTGCCCCCTGACCACCTCGTCTTACCAGTACCTCCACCCCTGCGTGACTCTGCTGCTTATCAAAATCACACCCCAGAGCCTGTAACAGTGTCCAGAACACAGAAGGTTCTCAATAAAGGTTCCTTTGATGAGTAATGATAAATATTGCATTAATTAGAATTGGGTGCATTGCTAAAGATACTAAAAACCCAAATATCAGTGGCTTTAAAAGGTGGCTTGCCAGGCTCAGTGGCTCAGCCTGTAATCCCGCGCCTTTGGGAGGCTGAGGTGAATAGATTGCCTGAGCCCGCGGGTTCGAGATCCGCCTGGGCAACTTGGCGAGACCTCATCTCTACAATCAATCAAAAAATCAGCCGGCCGTGGTAGCGCGCGCCTGTAATTCCGGCTACTCGGAAGGCTGAGGCGGAAGGATCTGCCGGAGCCCAGCGGGTCGAGGCTGCGGTGGCCGGGAGCGGCCACTGCACTCCAGTCTGGGCGACCGAGTGCGACTCCAACTCAAAATAAATAAATAAAAAAAATAAAAAAACAAAAGGTGGCTTACTCTTCCTTATGTAAGAGCCTTTAGGCCTACAGGCATCTTGTCCAGAGCTGACCCCACAAAATCTTCAGGGACACAGGCTTCTCCCAAGTCACTGTTCTACCATTCCTTAAGGTGTTCTGCTCAGCCAAGCAGTCCAAGGTGGTCCACATCTTGGGTCACAGGATGGGAGAAACTAAGAGGAATCAGCTGGTCTTGTTCTATGGGTCAGTCAGGGGAATTTCCAAGAATCTGCCACATATGCAGCCATCCTGTGTGTATATCCTTAGCCAGAATTTAGTCACGTGGCTACACTTGCTATAAGGGGAGCTGAGATATGCTAGCTTCATCGGGAGAGCCGTGTGTCCAGCTAAAGTTGTATTACTATGGAAGAATGAGAAACCATATACTGGGAGTGATTATGAACTGCAGAATAATAAAGACCTGAAAAGGCACAGAGTATCTGTGGAAAGAAGAAGACGTTTGATGGAGCTGACTGGTAGCGTGAATGAAATCACACGGTAGATCCGCAAGAAAGATACAGAGGGGCTACATTGGAAAGCTACTTAGGCGAATACTTTGGATGTTATTCGGCTGACTATTTTTACCAGTCGAGGTCCTGAGAGGAAACAGATGGCACTCGTGAAAAGGATGGAGGGAGTTGAATGAAGGAACTATTTCAGAAGTAAGCAGGGTTGAGAAAAATTAACAAGCAATGGTGAAGCGCCCCAGACCCAGCCACTGCAGGAAGCTTCCCTCCCTGCCAGGGTAATACGGTAAGTGATCGGTTCCTGGAACTTCAAAGCTCTGGGTGTTGGAAATCTGTCTCCTCCTCCAAGGTGGAGGAACATGGTCACCACAACGTGTGCCCTGAAAGCAGAACTGGTGGCGTAACACCCTAAACTTCTCTCTCTTCAAGCCCTCTGACCTCTATCAATGCTGCCCACTGCCCAAAGCCAAGCAGCGGTCAAAGTCAGAGAGCCTGGGCAAAGCAGGTCATGATGGTCAGCCCCTGGGTGGGATTGTGGTCAGTGGGTCTGGAAGAACTGAGAATATCTAGCTCAGCTATGCAGAGTATTTAGAGCTTTTTAAGCAGAATGACATGTCCAATTTATTTTTAGAGAGAACTTTCTGGCAGCAGTGTGGAGGCTGGATTGGAAAGCCTGGAGGCAGAAAGACCAATTAGGAGGCTATTATGATAGCTGCCTTCTTTTCTTTTCTTTTCTTTTTTTTTTTTTTTGCTATCATAACCCACAGTGAGAAATATACTTTATAGTTATATTGGTAACCAGTAACATATGCATACATATCGAGGAAGCCCAAAGTCTATAAAACAGCACTGACCCTTACTTGTGAAACAGTCCCTAACCTTACTGGACGCCTAAGTGCTTTGATTTCCTTGTTTTAATGCTGGTTCAAATCACAAAGTGGATTCTGTGAGTCACAGTTTTTGGTTTATAAAGCACTGATCTAAGGAAGGTGGCAGGCAGAAGAATGCTCCCAACCCCAGCATGTCCACGTCCTAATTCCTGGGACCTGGGAATATATTACCACCCATGGCAAAGCAGATTTGATCACATTAAGGCTCTTGAGGGCGGGCACAGTGGCTCCAGCACTTTGGGAGGCAGAGGGGAGAGGATTGTCTGAGCCCACAGGTCCGAGACCACCCTGGGTAAATGGGTGAGATCTCGTCCCTACAATAATTTTTTAAAATTAGCTGGGTGTGATGGTGGTGCGCACCTATATTTCCAGCCACTTGGAAGGCTGTAGAGGAAAAATCATCTGAGCCCAGCTAGTCTAGGCTGTGGTAGCTGTGATCGTGCCACTGCACTCCAGCCTGGGCAACAGAGTGAGATTCTGACTCAAAAAAAAAACAAAAAACAAACAAACTACATATATATATATATATATATCTCAGGTGAGCCCAACGTAATCCCGAAGGTCCTTATCAGTGAAAGAGAGAGGCAGGAGAGTCAGAGCTGGGGAAGATGCAATGGAGGAAGCATGGTCAGAGTGGTGCTGCTGGCCACTGATGGTTTTGACAATGGTGAAAGGGGACCAGGAGCCAAGGAATGCCATCAACCTCCAGAAGGTGGAAAAGGTGGAAAAGGTGGAAACCAAACTCTCCCCTGCAGGCCCCAAAGGGAACACAGCCCTGCTGACACCTCAGTTTTAGCCCAGTGAGCTCCACAGGACTCTGAGCTCCAGAATGCTGAGATAGTAAATGTGTGTCATTTTCAGCCATCAAGTTTGCAATGACTTGGACAGCAGCCACAAGAAACGAACACGCGGAGGGAGGCAGAGGGAGTCAGGATGGAAGCCAAGTCCATGGGAGAGTTGGAGAAGAGGGACCGGACGTTCCAGGAGGACCTCTTCCTCTGGGGAGGTGCAGGGTGCTGGTCTTCTCTGGGGCGGAGGACCATGCATCGCCCAAGACAAACCACAGTTTTTCTTCCCTTCGTGTTTTATATTCTGGGGAAGTGAAAATCAGTGCTGAAGACTTGGAGGGGGGTCGGACGTCTGTTTTAAAACTGATTTAGTGGTTGGGCACGGTGACCCAGCACTTTGGGAGGCCGAGGTGAGAGGACTGCCCGAGCCCATGGGGTTGAGACCAGCCTGGGCAACTTGGCGAGACCTCATCACTACAATAAAGCAAAAACTTAGCACGCGCCTGTAGTTCTGGGTACTTGGAAGGCTGAGGTGGAAGGATCATCTGAGCCCAGTGGGTCGACGCTGGGGTAACCGTGAGCATGCCACTGCACTTCAGCCTGGGCGAGATTCCAATTCAAATTTTTTTTTTTTAAACTGCTTTGTAGCCAGGCTTGGTGGCTCAGCCTGTAATCCCGCACCTTTGGGAGGCTGAGGTGAGTGGATTGCCTGAGCCCGCGGGTTCGAGACCCGCCTGGGCAGCGAGACCTCATCTCTACATAAGTCAAAAAATTAACCAAGCATGGTGGCGTGTGCCTATAATTCTGGCTTACTTAGAAGGCTGAGGCGGAGGGATCACCTGAGCCCAGTAGGCTGCAGTGGCTGTGAGTGTGCCACTGTACTCCACCCTGTGAGACAGAGTGAGACTCCAACTCAAAAAAACAAAACAAAACAAAACAAAACTGCTTTGTGACATAGGTGAACAGATTCAGGGAAGTCAAATACAATGTGCAAGAAGCTCCTGAGTTAATTTGGAAAGTGAGCACTCACACACACACTCACTAGCACACACACACACACTCACACATGCACTCACACACACACTTGCACACACACATTCACAACACACTTATTCACAGTCACACACACTCACACTCACATTCACTCACACGTGCACACTCACACTCACACCTAGTCATTCACACTCACACGCATTCACACACTCATTTACTCTCACACATTCACTCTCATCCAGTCACACTCACACATTCACACTCGCACACACTTGCACACTCACCACTCACACACACACTCACATACTCACATACACTCATTCACACACACTCGCATACTCACACATAGTCACACGCTCGCACACACGCTCATTCACACTCACACAGTCACTCATGCATACACATTCACACACATGCGCATACTCACTTGCACTCTCACACACTCATTCACACGTACGCACACTCACACATATTCATTCACACACATACGCACCACTTGTGCACACACACAAACAAGTCACACATACGCTCACACACATTCATTCACACATACATACACACACTCGCAGGCACACACATACTCATTCACACACTCGCATACTCACACAGTCACACTCATTCACATTCACTCACAAAAGCACACTTGCACACAAACACCCTGACCTCGCTTCCTCCTGTGCTCTGACTCTCCTGTCTCTCTCTTTTACTGATAAGGTAAGAACCTTTGGGATTACATTGGGCTCACCTGGATAACCTCACGTCTCAAGATTTTATTTTATTTTATTTTGCGTCAGAATCTCACTCTGTTGCCCAGGCTGGAGTGCAGTGGCACAATCGCAGCTACCACACTCAAACATCCACTCACTTGTACATTCATTCACACACATCCACACACTCACACTCATTCACACATACTTGCACACTCACATACTCATGCCCACACAGTCACACATACTCACTTGCACACTCACACACCCATTCATACACTCACTTACTCACACACACTTGCATTCACACATATCCTCATTCACACACTCGCACATTCACACACACACAGTCACAATCATGCACACACACACACAGTCTCACTCACACATACACACTCCATGCAGAAGCCACCTACTTGGCTTCCTTACCTGGCTGTAGCTGCCTTGGGAGGTGAACTGAATCAGGAAAACTTCACAGATGACTCTTGGTTGCATCTAGAACCCTGGGAGCAAAGCAAACAGTGTTGCTTGTTCTAGTGTGAAGGAATATAAAAAAAAGAAAGAAAAAAAAAAAGAAACTGCTCCTATATGGAAGAGATCATTCATCCCCACGAGTGATGTGTCAAAGCGGCAGACACGCAAATGTGTTTGTGTAAATTCGACTGCATGTGCTCTGGAACGCCAGCCAGGCACATCAGCAAGAACTGGTAATGACATATTCATACGCATAAGTGTAATAATTCGCCTTTACATGTATACTTGTTCTGAAGGCACAAATCATCTGGAAAACAAAGCAAAACCAAAGAATTTAACTTAAAATAAGAAAGCATTTACAAGAGCAATTGAACATACAAGATGCTTAAGAAAAAAATCTACAGGCGTCCAAGATCTTTACATAGAAACTTATAAAATGTCACAGAAAGACAGAGCAAGACCTGAAAAAATGAAAAGCTAGTTCACGTTTGTGGATGAGATGATTATTTTAAAGATGCCAAATCTCCCCCACAATTATTCTCTAAGGTCAATGCAATAGAAATTATGACTTCAGTGTGTGTGTGTCTGTGTGTATGTGAACCTTGACAAGATAATCTCACAGTTCATGTGGACGGATAAGTCAAGAAACTCTAGGCTATTAGAAATGCTGCCCTCTCAGACGCCCTCCTCATTCTAAGGTTTTGTCAGATGCTGGTATAGAAGCCGAAGATGCACAGACTCACAGTCCAGAGTGACAGACCATGCCCCATGTGACCTTGATCTAGGACCAAAGTGGCATTACAGCTCAGAGAGAGAGGATGGACCATTCGATCATGGCAGTAGGACAGCTAACAGTCAAGATGAGAAAACATTAAATTAGACCCAAATAGGAAAAACTAAACTTCAAAACTTTAGAAGAAAAATATAAAAGGATATCTTTATAATATCAAGGAAGGGAATAAAGTCCAAAGTATAGACCCAAAACAAAAAGGAAAACACGGATACATTAAATGAGGCTAAAATTTTACTAAGTGTAACAAACGACATCGTAAGCAGCATGAAAAGGCTAACCAAAGCCTGGGAGGAAAGTTGTAAATACAGATAACTATTCCAGAATATATTGATAACTCAATAAGATCAATATCAAAATCAATATGCATCAAGCAACCCAATAGGCAAGTGGGCCTTGGGTATACATCAGCAATTCACAAAGGAAGAAGACTTAATAGCCAAAAAGTATATAATGACATGTTCGACTTCACTAGTAATTGAAGAAATGAAAACAAATAATACCATTCCACTTGCATCATGGCCAACATTCTTTTTTCTTTCTTCTTTTAATGATGTGGGGTATAACTCAGGGCTAGTTATACAAAGGTTGATTCTGCAGGTACCCTGTTGATGAGGTGTGCCCCTCCCTCCCTGGCCGTTTCCCACTACTGCCAATCCCTTTCTTATAGTATTATGATAATTGCTCAAGTTCTGCTTATGAGTGAGAACATATGGTACTCTGTTCTTTGTTTCTGTGATAAATCACTGAATATGATCGACTCTAAGTCCATCCAAGTTGCAGCGAAGTCCCTGTCTGCCCTTCTTTATGGCTGCATAATATTCCATTGTGTATATGGACCACATTTTGTAAATCCAGTCCAGTTTCGATGGGCAGCATGGTTGGTTCCATGTTTTTGCTATTGCAAATAGAGCTGCAACAAACATAATTGTGCAGGTATCTTTTCTGTAGAATGATTTGAGTTCTTCCAGGTATATTCCCAATAGGGGAATTGCTGGGTCATATGGAAGGTCAATTTCTCGTCCTTTCAGAAATCGCCAAACTGTCTTCCAAAGAGGTTGCACTAGTTTGCATGCCCACCAGCAGTGTAGAAGCGTTCCTTTTTCCCTGAATCTTCAAACATGGCCAACATTTTCAACTGTGACAATATCAAGTGTTGGCAAGGATGTGGAGAAACAGGAGCTTTTGTACTTTCCTGGTAGGAATGTCAGTTGCTACAAATGTCTTGGCAAACAATATGAACAATAGGAGAGTGCCTGGAGAAGTTGCAGATGTGAATTTCCCACAACCCAGCAACTCTGTTCCTAGACACATCCTCTAGAAACACTCAAGTGTGTGTACAAAAAAACCCACCCCACATTTACTTAAGCATTGTTCGCCCTGGAAACAACAAAATATCCACCATTTATCCAAAGAAGCACTATAGGATGATTAAAAATGAATTAACCAGAACCTCGTGTATTACCATAGATGAGGTCAAAAAACATCATGTCAAACCGAAAAGTAATACTATCGTGAAATACGCATGACAGCAAAATATATATTGTTTATGTAATGGAACACACTAGTAAAATAACATGCAAAACACTCCCATATTATTCATGCACACAAACACGGGTATAAAGATCATAAAAATGTGTGTAAGAGATACAGAACAGTAGTGAGGTCCAGGAGGAAGGGAAGTGATGAGAAAACAGGCTTTTCTGTAAGGTTTTATTTCTACTTCACAGCCACTATTTCCATTTATGCATTGTATTTACACTTGTTTGTGTACTTGAATATTTCTGTTTAAAGAACTCTGACCCTTCCTCATGGCAATTAAGCGTGCTCACCATCCTTATCCTCTAACGCGTCTTAATCAACCTTTGCAGACTCCGACCACCGCTCCCATAAACCTCTGGGCTTCTGTGCAAAGCTTTGGGTCATTTCCAGAACACATTTCCTTTTGCAGCTCCGTGCTTTTGCTTACTGCTCACAGCCTTCCCCCTGTGATCCCCGGTGATCCCACCCCGAAGCTAGTCCTCTTCCCGATCTGTTTCATGTGTCATCTCCGGATGAGGGCTGCTGGTCCTTCCATGTCGAGCTTCTCAAACTCGAATGTCATAGACTTCAGAGATCTTATAAAAATCCGGGGTCTGAGTCTGTAGGTCTGGGTGGACCTCTGATCCTGCACGACTAACAAGCTTTGAGGCAAGGCTGAGGGGCAATGAGCATCATGCTGGAAGTAGCCAGGTTCTCACAGTCCCGGCTTCTTCCTTGACTCCCATGGCCTTCTCCACGTTCCCACCTTGCAACATGCACAGCATTGCTCCAGGTCTGTTTTTCTTAGATCTGCTATTTTTTAATGCAACTCTTAAGGGTAGTGACTTAAGAGTAGCGATCATGCCCCATACCTCCCTGGATTACCGGCACCTAGGCTTCATCTGCGGAACGTTGGAAACATTCCGATGTTGAAAGCTCACTTGTATTTTGTGCCTCGGGTGAAACCTTACTAAATCTCTTAAAACGGTTCTGTTTAACTTGCGTTTTATATCCCAGGCCAGTAGGAACAGGTAGGCAGAGTAATGCATGCATTTTGTCTGCAGATCAGGTCTGAGTAAGTTCCTAATTACAGCGCTCCATGGGAGGGAGACCTGGAAACCCTTAAAGATGTTCTGAACCCTCGGGCAGAGAAACCTTTGGCGTTCCAGGGGATTTAGTGACTTAGTTACAGGCAGGATTTTGCTGAAAGCAAGAATATGACTTATAGGAAGTTTGCAGGCCTGCTCTAAGTATAGTTTTGTTTTGTTTTTTTTTAAGTCCTCTGAAAGCAGGCAGATTGAAACAGTAGATGAAGCTTCTCGAAGATGAACTCTGAGAGCCTAGGCAGCGAGTCCTCTCTGATGACTGAAAGCCCACCTGGCCCTACCTGCGAGAGGCAGCAAGGCCCAGGTGGGGTGGAGGCCAGCTCAGGCTCTGACCTGCCCACCTAAGTCCAATTCTGACGCCGCCCCTTGGTGGCTGTCACTTCTTGGGCAACTCACTTCATCTTTCTGGGCCTCGGGATACCAGAGTTAGCAGAGAAAATACTGCATGGGACATATTGATGTGAAAAACCTATTCCTGGTTTCCCTGAAATCCAAATAGAATTGGGCATCCTGTATTTTATTTAGCAAGCTTATCTGGCCCTCACGCTCTTCACATCTAAAGTGGAGATGACACTAGCACCTGCCTCCTACGGTTGTGAGGATGAAGCGAGGGAACAGATGTCAGTGTTCAGGATATAGCCTGGTTCCCAGGGAGCACTGAGGAAAGATGCCCCACCCCTGTTTCCTCCTCATTGCGGGCTACATTTCTTGCCAGAATCATTACAGTAAGTTCTGACTGGTCACCCTGATTCCAGTTCTTTCTCCCTTTTACTTTCTTCAACGCGACTGCCAAGGGTAACATCCGAAAATATCAATCTTATCAGACACTGTAAACACTACTTAAAATCCCATGGCAGGTGTCCACAGGGTCAAATCCACCTCAGTCTCGGGTGGACTTCAAAACTTGCAACCCCTCCCTTTCTCTCTCTCTCTCTCTCTCTCTCTCAAGAGACAGGGTCTCACTTTGTCACCCAGGCTGGAGTGCAGAGGTGTGGTTATGGCTGACTGTAGCCTCGAACTCCTAGGCTCAAGCGATCTCCTGCCTCAGCCTCCAGAGTAGCTGGGACTACAGGTGTGCGCTGCCACGCCCACTCCTTTCCAGTCTCCATCGCCACCCCCCTTTCTCGGATCCTATGCCATGTCTGTAACCAACTCTCTCCTGCCCGCTGCCCTTTCTTGGCAGCTCCTTGTGCCTGAAATTTTTTTTCTCCCCTTGGCCCTTGATAAATATTTGCTCATCCTTTGGAATTCCACCTGTTTGCCTCCTTCAGAAACTTCCCAAATGCCACCACTGTGAGCCTCACCTGGTTCTTCATTCAGCTCCACACATGGGCTCCCAGAGTGCTTTTACAGACGTTTGTTCCTATATTATAACTATTTCAATTTTTGTGCTATGTTTTCTCTAACAACATACTATGTGTGTACAAACTGTTCATGCACAACCTAGAGCTTAGTTAGTATCTGAAGTATCTTAGGCAGGAACCCCTCCATCAAGGATAGTTGGTGAACAGTTGAAAGACCCTATCAGGAGTCCATACCCCAGAGGGGCAGCAACAATTTCAAATATTCTTTTTTTTTTTTTTTTTTTTTTTTTTACTTTTGAGATGGGCTCTCCCTCTGTCATCAAAGCTGGAGTGCACTGGCATGGAACACAGCTCAATGCAGCTTCAGCCTCCTAGGCTCAGGCAATCCTCCCACCTCAGCCTCCTGAGTAGCTGGAACTATAGGCATACACCACCACACCTGGCTATTTTCTGATTTTCTCTAGAGACAAGGTCTTGCTGTGTTGCCTAGGCTGGACTCGAACTCCAGGACTCAAGCGATCCTCCTGCCTCAGTCTCCCAAAGTGCTAGGATTACAGGCATGAACCACTATGCCTGACCACAAGTATCTTTATCTAAGTCTAGAAAGGGAGTTTGCACTTATAGAATGCGTGGCGTTCAAGATACATGGTGGGCCAGAAACACTTATCCAAGGCAGAATAGAGAGAGCCTAAGGTCTAAACTCCACTTGTCTCTGGGTCTTCAACTCACTGGAGGCTTTTAGAGTCGGATTTAATGTAGCCAATCTGTTGTCAGGACACAGGCCCATTTGCCTCTAGTGAAACTTCCCTGCAGGTGTTTGTGAAAGTGACTAAAAGAACAAAGCGTAGAGACCTCACCAAAATTACAGAACTGGTCCAGTTACTGGTTTTTACCTGCTTGCTAATGAAAGTTGGTTCATGTTGTGGAATGTGGATTAAAACTTGACTCCTATTAACACACCACCTGGTAGGGAGGTGATTGGGCAGAAAGCATCTGACTGCTAATCGTTGGAAGCCATTGTCATTCACCAAAAAGGACCTGGCACTCATGAAAACAAACTGGTTTCGATCAATTGCGACATTTTGTCTCTCTAAGCATGGACTGGGTTTGGTGTATTGGCTCAAACCTGTAATCCCAGAGCTTTGGGAGGTCGATGTGGGAAGATTGCTTGAGACTAGGAGTTCAAGATCAGCCTGGGCAAGAGTGAGACCCCATGGCTAAAAAATAAAATAAATTAGCCTGACATGGTGGCACACACCTATAGTCCCAGCTACTTGGGAGCCTGAGGCAGGAGGATTCCTTGAGTTTAGGACGTCAAGGCAGCAGAGAGCTATGATCGCGCCTGTGTGCTCCAGCCTGAGCGACAGAGCAAGACCCTGTCTCTGAAAGCAAAACGAAACATAAAGATGAGCTGGAGAGCAGGGCCTGTACTAATCACCTCTAGCTCCAGCCTCTCATGCTGCTCCTGGCCCCACTGAAGGTGCTTAGGACGTGCTATTGAAGGAACAATGACACCTTGAAAGAAAGAAAGCCAGCATTAAAATGTTGAAGACAAATTCAGATACACATCTCATTAGAAATATGATCAGGTGAGAAACATACAAAAAAACAAAGGCTACATGTGAAAGTTCCCTTTGATATATTTTCCCTGAAATCTATTCTGTAAGATATAGCTCTTCTTCTCGAGAATTCATAATGCATATCATCACATTAGCATTTTAAGGCATCAAGAATCTTGAAAAAAGCTCCCTCTCAGTTATACCTCCAGGCATTCTTCCTCAAAACCCATCATCTTAGTCTAATCATGAGAAAACAGTAAGCAAACCCGAACGGAGAGACATTCTCCGAAATACCTGGCCAGCTCTAGTCAAAAGTGTCAAGGACATGATAAACAAAGAAAGACTGAGAAGATAGGCGGAGACAGGAGACATGATGATTTAAATGCAATGTGGGATTCTGGATGGAATCTTGGAACAGAATAAGGATATTAATGGAAAATCTGGTGAAATACAAATAACTCCTGGAGTTGCATTGAGGGTGCTGTACCCATGTCAATTTCTTGCTTTTGACAAGTATACCATGGTCATGAACGGTGTCACCACTTGTGAAACTGGATCTGGAAACAGTGGCCCATACCTGTAATCTCAGCACTTTGGGAGGCGCAGGTCAGAGGACTATCTGAGCTCAGGGTATCGAGACAAACCTGAGCAACTTGGTGAGACCTTGTCTCTACAATAAATCAAAATTAGCCAGGTGTTGTGGCGTGTGCCTGTTGTTCCAGTTACTTGGGAGGCTGTGGCAGAAGGATCATCTGAGCCTAGCAGGTAGAGGCTATGGTGGTCATGAGCGTGCCACTGCACTCCAGCCTGAGCGACAGAGTGAGACACCTATTCAAAATTAAAAAATTAGTAACTGCATGAGAGGGGTATAGGGGAACTCTGTATACAGTATTTGTAACTTTTGTAAAATTAAAATTATTCCAAGATAAAAAGGTGATAGAAAAAGAAATATAATTTAAAATAAGGGTAGCCGGGCTCAGTGACTCAGTCTGTAATCCCGCGCTTTGGGAGGCTGAGGTGAGTGGATTGCCTGAGCCCGCAGGTTCGAGACCCACCTGGGCAACTTGGCGAGACCTCATCTGTACAATAAATCAAAAAATTAGCCAGGCGTGGTAGCGCGCCTGTAGTTCCAGTTACTTGGAAGGCTGAGGCAGAAGG
>NW_007248523.1:352592-376463 GCF_000164805.1 Carlito syrichta
TCGAACCTGCGGGCTCAGGCAATCCACTCACCTCAGCCTCCCAAAGGCGTGGGATTACAGGCTGACCCACCGAGCCCGGCTGACTGACTTTATTTTAGAAGGAGGAATTTTGTTCTTTTTTTTCTCTATTTTATTTTAAAGATGTGGGGTACAGGTCAGGATTAGGTACATAAGTGGTCTATGTACAGGTGACGTTTGGGCTTCCCATGGGTCCTCTTGTCTCCTGGTTTAGGATCAGGTACCTTTAGTGATGTTATGCCCCCCACTCTCCTGCCAGCAGTTCCCCTCTCCTGCCTATCCCTCTCCTGTAGTATTGTGACAAATGTCCAGGAATCTTGTGACAAATATCTAGGAATCTTGTTCTTGATAAGAATATCCAAGAGGAGAAGGTGAGCCATGCTGTCCCGTGTAACTCCTCACCACCATCTGAAGCTCACCCACAGGCTGCGTCTGACCCTGACCACGTGGACCGCTCGTGGTCCTAAGAGGCTTTCCGCTAACGGCTGTGAACTTGGCTTTCCCACTACTCTCTGTGGCTTTGCTGAATGGACGGATGGACAGTGATCATGCAAAGTCAGCTTTTAGCCAAGCGGAATAATCTCTTCAGGGCTGAGTCTGCATTGCTAATGGCACAGAGAATCATGAAGGTCACAGCATCAAACCCTGTCTTCTAGTAAATGTTCAAATAAACCTCGAGGCATGTGCCTACCCCTGTGCTTGGCATACTTTGGGAGTACCATAAACATTAACTGGACTACCCACTTCAGGACAGGGTTGCCCACACTTACCTTGATGGAGAGAAATACACAAAAAAAGGGAGTAGGAAGCACAGGTCTTTTTCACTGACATTGACTTCAGGGTCCTTATCTTAAGTCTGAGATGAGGGGACTAGTATCTCCCCGTTAACTAGATCATTTGCAAGCAGACCGGTCCACATAGCTTTTGATGACAACAAGTAAATGAGTATTAATATTACACAATGAGTGTTTACAAATAGAGGTATTATTTTTCTAATTATAAAATGAATAGTAGTCTCTTCAGAAAACGTTGATACCATGAAAGTAGAAGTTCAAATCTTAGGTTTAACTCATAATCCATAACCCAGAGGCAAATAACACCAACCTACTGGTGAACTTACTGATGGTATATGTATACAGATTTTTACATAACTGGAATCATACTATAGAATCAACTTTTTCTTCTGAGTCAAGTATCACTCTGTCACCCAGGCTGTAGTGTGGTGGCATGATCACGGTTCACCACAGCCTCAACCTTCTGGGCTCAGGCGATCCTCCTGCCTCAGCCTCCCAAGTAGTTGGGACTGCAGGTCCATGCCATCACACCTGGCTAAGTTTTTTTTTTTTTAGATAGGAAAATATAGTTCATTTAGAAAGTAAATTAAAGAGAGAGAGGTAGGAGAGTCACCTCTTCAAGGTTGGGGGGGTGGGGACCAAAGCTTAAGAATTCATGGAGGCCATAGCTCAAAGAGCCACATGGTCCCAGTGCCTAACAAAAACAATGACCCTGGCTCAATTTTTTCTTTTTTCATTTTTTGGAGAGATGCGGCCTCACTATGTTGCCCTGGTTAGTCTTGAATATATAATCAACTTACCAACTTTTAAATGATTGTTCCATTAATCAGTCCTCTGAATTTAGAAATAATACAAAATAATAGCTAAGCCACCAAGATGGCTTTATATATAGTAACTCACTGAATCCTCACACCAGTCCTGTGAGATGGCCACTAGTTTAATCCTCTTTTTACAGATGAAGAGAATGAGACACATCATCATGGTTAAGTGTGTTACTCGGGATTGAATAAATCTTGATATTTGGCCAAACCACATTGAATTTGAACTAGACCTTAGATTTGAACTAGGCAGTCTGGCCCTAGACCCTGCACTTCTAATCCTGACACTATACTGTTCCACAGTGGCTCATTTACGAAGTGGACACTGTGGCAGCCTGCCTCCAAGATGGTGCCCCTGGAATTCATTCCCCTGTGCAGACCCTTCCCATGAGTCAGAATGAGTCTGTGTATCTCACAGAATGCTGTTGAAGTGACAGGGTGTGACATCTGAGACCAGGTCATAGAAGAAGAGCTTGCAGCTTCTCCCTTGGTCTTGTGGGTGTCATTTGCTCTGAGGGGATCAGCTTTCATGTTGTGTAGACATTCCAAGATGACTGTGGAGAAGACCCACCCTGACCGCCATGGGAATGAGACTCACAGGAAGCAGATTCTTCCAGCCCACTCAAGGCTTCGAATGACTGCAGCCCCTGGCTGTGAGAAATCTCAAGCCAGAACTGTCCATCCATCTGCTCCCAGAGTTCTGGCCTACGGGAACTATGACAGAAAAGAAATGTTTCTTATTTATGTCACTAAATTGGAGGGTAATTTGTTACGTGGCCATTAAATAATAAATACTGAAGCACTCAGAAAAATGAAAGGGAAAAAAATCACCTGAAATCTGACAATTCCACCCTGGTGTAGTGGCTCACAACTATAATCCCAGAATTTTGAGAGACTGAGGCAGGAGGATTACTTGAGTTCAGGAATTTGAGACCAGCCTAAGCAACATAGCGAGACCTGGTCTCTACAAAAAAAAAAAAAAATTAAAGAAAAAAATTAGTCAAGTATGGTGGTATGCACCTGCAGTCCCAGTTATTTGGGAGGTTGAGGTGGGAGGATCACCTGAACCCAGAAGGTTGAGGCTGCAGTAAGCTGTGATCATGTCACTGCACTCCAGCCTGGGTGACTTTGACTCAGAATAATAGTAATAATGTTGCAAAATTAAATGCCTTTCCCCTAAGATAGGGAATAAGACAAGGATGTCCACTCTACTATTTTTATTCAACATTGTACTCCAGGGCCTAGTCAGTGCAATCAGAGAAAACACAAGTAGAAAGAAAGCAACACTGTCTTTCTTCACAGTTGGCATGATTGCACACAGAGAAATCCCAAGGCATTTAACAAAAAATTTACTCAAAATAATAAGAAAATTTAGTAATGTTGCAGAATTAAAAGTTAAACAAAAATCAGATGTATTTCTATAAAGTAACAATGAACAGTTAGAGAATAAAATGTAACAAAACAACACTAACAATTATAATTGCATCAAGCCCCAAAATATTTAGAGGTAAATTTATCAAGTATGTTCCAGACCTCTACATTGATCGGTACATACATTTCTAAGAGAAATTAAAGAAGAACCAAACAAATAAAAGGGTATTCCATGTCCACAGACTGAAAAACAATATTGTAAAAATATGATTTCACTTCATATTCATGTATAGCATCAAGGCAATCCCATTCAAAATTCAAGGAGGTTTTTATTGTTGAAATTGACAAGCTGTTTCTAAATGTATATAGAAGACAAAGGACTTACAAGAGCCAAAAAATTTTAACCAAGATTTGAAGTTTACCATAGATCAACTTGAAAGTAATAACAATTTTGAACAAGATTTCAAGGGTTACTGTAAAGGTACCTTAATCAACAAAATATGGTGTTGGCATAGAGGTCCCTCTAGATCAATGAGTTGGAATAGGAAACTCAGAAACAAACCCATAATTGCATAATCGACTTATAGTTAATACAGCTGCCAAAGCAATTCAATGAGGGAAAGGAAAATCTTTTCATCAAACGGTGCTGGAACAACCAGATGCACACATGGAAACAAAAACTTGATGCCTGCCTCATATCATACTTGCCCAATTCTGGCTGGATTATAAACCTACATATAAAAGCTAAGGCTATAAAACTTCTTGAAGCATGCATAGGAGAATATCTCTGTAAGCTTAGAGCAGGAAAAAAAAATACATAGGACAAAGAAAACAGCAATCAAAAAAGAAAACACTGATAAATTGGGCTTCATAGAATTAAAAATTTCTACTCAAAAAAAAAAGCACTGTTAAGAAAATGAATAGGTAAGTCATAAATTGGAGACACATACACACACACGGGGACCCAAAATACTCAGAATTTATTGATTAACAATTATGCATTTATTCTTACGTCTTTGAACCTCAGTCACTTTCAAAGTACTCTCCATTGGATATGGTACGCTTATCGAGATGCTTTTTCCACTGCTGAAAATAATTTTTGAACTGGTCGATTCTGATGCCTTTTTAGTGTTTCTGCCATTTTTTTTTTCACCTCTTCCTCACTGGTGAAACATTTCCCTTTGAAGACTTTTTTCATCCAGAGGGGAAAAAAAAATCCAGAGGTGAGATCAGTGACTTGGAAGGGTGGGGCATGGAGGTCATGCCATTTTTTAGTCAAAAACTTCTGAACACTCAGCATGTTGTGGGCAGGTGTGTTATCCTGGTGCAAGAACCAGTTGCCTGTTTGCCACAACTAGGAACATTTCTTCCACAAATTGTGACGCAACCTTCCAAATAAAAACCTTGGTTGACCATTTCATCTGGAGGAACAAATTCCCTACTACTAGGGGCCCGCCCTCCAAGGGATAATTCCGGGTTATATCTGGCAAAGTGCCTGTATTTAGAACATATCAAGAACTCTACGACTCATTAACAAAAAGTTTAACAACTCCATAAGTGTATAAGTGAATACCATTAAGATCCTGTGTACAGGGTTTACATTATCTCTATAGACTAAGAAATGAAAGTCACACTGTACTAAAAATCCACTCCATCATCAATAAGGCTCTTCAAGGTTTTCAAAAGAAAATAGCCAGGTAAATTCAAAGTACAGTATCACCATGCCAGTCACCCTTGGGACATTTCTGTTCAGAGCATCTCCAGAGACCAGCCGGGGCAACTTGGCAAGACCTCGTCTCTACAATAAATAAATTTTAAAAATTAGCCAAGCATGGTAGTATGCACCTGTAGTTGGTGCACACTACTTGGAAGGCTACTTGGAAGGCTGAGGTGGAAGGATCGCTGGAGCCCAGCAGGTTGACACTGGGGTGGCCATGAGTGTGCCATGGCACTCCAGCCTGGGCAACAGAGTAAGCCTCCAAAAAAGAGGAGGAGAGGGGAGAGGAAGAAACACAGCCAGTTTCCCCGGGCTCTGGCTCCTGGCAGCTGGACAAAGGCACTGTGTCCAGCTGGGGATCAGCACTGTAGGAGCCGTTCTTCCACCCTTTCCGATGGACTCACCAGCCTCTCACTCAGCAGACAGTTATTAAATGATGCAGCCGTCTCGGAGAAAGTCAGGGCTTGCAGCTCTGTGGTTGGCTCTAGAGGCAGACATCTGTCCTGCCGGACTGCCGCTGGGAGCCTCCTGTGACTCACTTCCTGCTTCGGGCTTGTGCTCCAGCAGGCTGCCATGACCCCAGGGTCTCCACCCCTCGCCTTGGCCATTTCCTGGCCTTTCGCTGGCTTCCAGAGCTCCACCAAAACCCCCTAGGTGCTTCCTCACGCTCATGCCCACCTGCCCTTTGCAGGGCTGGGCGTTGCCGGCAGGCTTGACTCGAAGCAGAGGAGTCAAGACTGAGTTGCTAAGCCCCAGCACGAGCCCTCTGTGCTTACAAAGTCTCCATCATTCTGGCCCCAGATCCTTCATTTGTTGTTTGGTTTTGTTTGTTTGTGTTGTAGAGATGGGGTCTCAGTATGTTGCCCAGTCCTGGCCTCCAGCAATTCTCCCACCTTGGCCTCCCGAAGTGCTGGGATTACAGGCATGTGTCACTGCACCTGGCCTGGACTCAGAGCCTTTGTTTCTGCTGGTTTTCTCACCTGGAATGCTTTTCCCATTCTCTTTCATCTCCCCAAACAGTGTCCATCATTCAACAACCACCTCATTCAGATCTTCACTGATCTCCAGACTCTGTGCTCTGGGAACTTGTCCATGTGTACTGCTTAAAAGGACTCAACTTATCTTTGCCCTCTTTGGAGGAGAAGACAGGCGATGAACTCGTAAACATATCGACAAGACATAAAATATAGACACCCGCTATGAGGACAACAGAACCAACTGACTAATGGATAAAACAGGGGGCGTGTGTTTACACCACACAACCTCTGAGGAGGCAACATTTGAGTTGAGACTTGAGTATTGAAATGGAGCCAGCCTCACGGAGGTCTGAGGAAGAACAGGAAGAATGTATCTGACAGGAGGCAGAGCAAGTTCAAAGGATCTGGGGCAGGAACACTTTGACACGGAAGGAAACAAAGGCGGGGGAAGGACTGCATGAAGGACAAGTGAGCCAAGGTCCATTCCTTCAGGCTGGTGTGGGAGGCGAGGAGATGTGGTACTTCCTGATTGCTTTCTGTTGGTGGGGTGAGGATCCGAGCGAGTGCCAAGTGTGTCCCAGCTGAGGGAGTCCGGACAACATTTGGTCTTCTCTTCCACAACCCTCAGGTTGAGCTCTGTTGCCCAAGGCATCTGTCACATGTTCTGTGGGCCACCTGGGCTTCTTTGGTTGGAAAGAAATTAGCTCCTATCCAGAGGCCATGATGAGAGATTAGCTCCTATCCAGAGGCTCCACAGTTTGGGGAGTACGGGGCTGGAGACTCTTGCAGACGCCCAGGAAGCGTGTTAGGAGACAAAGACGGAACATTTGTAATCATGTCTTTCCTCTTGGCTTTTTAGACCTGGAAAACCAACCTTGCATTATGTTATGTAAATGAGATGATCAAGAGATTGTCTCAGGGTCTCTGTGTGACTGAAAGAAGCATCTTCAATGACAAGACAGATGAGAAGGTGGAGGTGATTTGTTCACGGTTATGTTTCCAATGCACAGGCCCTGAGCTTTGATGGGTCAGATAAAAGGGTGTGACAAGCCCATTTCTGCCCTCTGAATATTTATAGCCACCTTCACAGTGAACACTCGCTGAATACACAGAGAGCCAGACACAGAGCGTTCTGCGGTTCGCCTGAAAGACTTGCTCAGGGCAAACTTCTTCAATCCTCATAACCATCCATTTTTCAGACGAGGCTCGTAGAGGTTGAAGAATTTCTCCACAGTCACATCCTTGAACATCTAGGCTCAAACCTCATCTGATTCGAGATTCAAAGGCCTGAACAGCCATGTGTCCTGCTTTTAGGCAGCTGTGCCCTTTCCTTAATGGTTCCCAGCCGACAGACACTCACAGCGCAAGCTGAAGCACTTTCTGAGCGTCTCTTGGGCCTGCAGCTGCTCCAAGGTGAGGGCCTGTCCAGGCAGGGCTGCTGTCCCCAGAGGTGCCAACCCGCACTGTCAGAAGGGAAGCCAAAGCAGAAGGCAAATCCAGGGTTGGCAGAGCCAGGCCAAACCCTGTTTATGTTCCCCTTGGGGAAAAAGATGAAGAAATTGCATTCTTCATGAGCCAGTTTAGCCTAGCCTTTTTTTTTTTTTTTTTGACTCCATGCCCAAGAATGCCCAACCTTCTCTAGAAGTTTCTTTCTAGGTAGTGGTCGAGTTATTGACTGCAGAAGGGGAAATTTCCCACACTTTTTCTTAAAGTCAGCCCTGACTGTCTGGTGGTGTGCTTCTCGAGATTGAGCGATTGGCCTGAGGGAAGGCCTAGACCCGCTGGGCACACCCTCATTGCGTTTTTAATTGCAATGTCATAACTGAAGTGCTCAGCAAAGTTGGTTAAAATCAGAGCAAGATGCAACAGTGAAGGACAACCTTGATGAAGGCGGTTTGTCCCTAGACAGTCCCATGTTGGGTCATCTTGGTAAGTCGGCACCCCCAGAGGCTGGCCCAGCATGGGAGGCCTAGGCCCATGATATGGATCAGTCTAATGGATTGGATCACTATAGAAGCTATGGCCTCCAAAAGATATGGCCAAGTCAGACCAGGTATGGTGACTCAAACCTGTAATCCCAGCACTTTGGGAGGCTGAGGTGAGAGGATTACCTAAGTTCAGGGGTTCGAGACCATCCTGGGCAACTTGGTGAGCCCTCGTCTCTATAAAAAAAAAAAAAAATTAACCTGGCGTGGTGGCACGTGCCTGTAGTTCCAGTCACTTGGAAGGCGGAGGCAGAAGGATCGCGTGAGCCTAGCAGGTGGAGGCTGTGGTGGCTGTGAGCGTGCCACTGTACTCCAACCTGGGCAACAGAGTGAGACTACAACTCAAAAGAAAAAAAAAGATATGGCCAAGTCTTAACCACCAGAACTGGCGATGGTCACCTTATTTGGGAAAAGGGACTTTGCAGATGTAATTAAGTTAAGGACTGTGATGGAATCATCCTGGAATGAGGACAGGCCTTAAAGCCAGTGAAGGTATCCTTATAAGAGAAAGGAGGGAAAGATTTGAGAAAGAGAGATGCAGGAAGCCACGTGGAGACAGAGCAGAGACTGGAATGATGTAGCACAAGCCAGCAAGCACCTAGAGCCGCCAGAAGCTAGATGAAACAAGCAAGGATTCCCCACCAGATTCCTCAGAGACAGCGTTGCCCTGCCAAGGCCTTGCTTTCCAACCTTTGGCCTCCAGAACTGTGAGAGAATGCATTTCTGTTGTTTTAAGACACAAAGTTGGTGGTCATTTGTTTCAGCAGCTCCAAAAAACCAACAGAGGGAGGGACAGTTTTTTGTGTCAGGGCCTGGTTTGCTAGCCACACTCCCTCTACCCCAGAGTCACAGGCTTCATATTCATAACGAGTAATGCACTGAGAAGGGGTGACCACTGCCTGCTCAGCACAGTCTCCCCTTGTAGATAGAGCTCCAGGACAGGAAAATCAGTTGCTGGTGGCAATCGATTTTCAGAATGTTCTTCTGGTTCAGGTGCTGGGAGGGACCACCCTCCTGACTCTGAAGGCAACCCTGCTGGGTCGCTTCTGGAGGCTTCGCCAACACCCTTGCTGCCTGTGGCAGGTGGGGGGTACATAGCCAGTCAGGCTTCCCTGACTTTTTTTGGCCTACAGAGTCATTCTGTGGATTTCACTGTCTTCCTCTAAACAAGGCGCAGTCAGGATCCAACTCATGGCATCATCACCACAGGCCACTTTTCCTCCTTGGGTTATCTTGAAGCTTAATTGTTTCCAATCTCTTTGGTCACATGTTTACCAACATTTCTTCTTAGTTAATGGCCACAGGTTGCTAATCCCATCCTTTATCAGTGGAATTTTCTAGTTTCACTCTTAGAATAATTTCCAAGTTCTTGAGAGATGGGAGAGGCACCTCCCTAATGGGACTCCACATTCACTAGCAAGATGGCGGACCTTGCTCAGGGGGGTCTATGGCCCCAGGCAGAGATGGGCCTCCTGACGTGAGCCGTGGAGCCATATACACAAGAAGCAAAGTGATGTCCTTTAGTTGATGTTTAACATTGGACAACTTTGTCCTTACTGCTCTATTTTTCCTCTGTATAAGTGTGTGAGTGTGAGTGTATGTGTGTGTGTGCGCACACGCCGGGGGGAGTCTGTCATGTTACTAGCCACCAAGTGTTTGGCTCTCTCCAACTCTTTGAAATTCTTCTTGTTTTTCCTCTTAGTTCTAAAATCCAGGATCCTATTGAGCATGTCCCAGAAGAATTTAAAACAGAAAGTAAGGAGTTTGTAAACACTTGCAACAGCTCACACCACAGGAAACTTCACACCACAGGAAAAAAGAAACCTTTCGGCTTATCCTCCTCACCAATTCACTGTCTCCAATATGCAGCCCCTGCAGCAGAATGCACTGCTATGAGGGTCTCACACTAGAGAACGTCATACACTTTTTGGTTTGCTCTTACATCTGTCCTTCAGCAACCTCGCAGGTGGCAAGTTGGCTGCCCACAGAGGGGATGCCTGAGGATGGGTCTGTGCTTCACCGCTGGCCCTGGGTGGCAACCACCAGCCTTTGTCTTCTGAAGAACACCGTTTCCTAGTTCTGTCTAGCACGCCCATTGATTCCTGACTTCACTCTTAAATATATATATGAATAATATATTTATATATTTAATATATAAATAAATAAATATATATATAAATTTCTTTGACCACAAGTATTTCCTTGCAACAAAGGAAAAACATAGACACATGGATGTGAAAAAGCAGAAAACAATATCATGGGTAGCTCAGCAGCAGATGCATTCAGCTACATTTCACCCTTTCCTGATTCACCCCTGAGCCCGATGGCACCCTCTCAGACCTCCAAAACATCCGATGGACTCTCACCTGCAGAAGCTGTGGCCTAAAGGGCTGGCATAATAGACACACGCAAAAGTGCTCAGCCTCACTCATCAGAGAAATGCAAATCAAAACCACATTGAGATACCACCTAACCTCAGTAAGAATGGCCATCATCAATGAAACCAACAACAGATGCTGGCGAGGATGTGGAGAAAAAAGAACACTTCTACACTGCTGATGGGAATGCAAACTAGTGCAGCCTCTTTGGAAGACAGTGTGGCGATTTCTAAAAGGACTAGAAATTGACCTTCCATGTGACCCAGCAATCCCCCTACTGGGAATATACCCAGAGGAACTCAAACCATTCTATAAAAAAGATACCTGCACATGCATGTTCATTGCAGCACTATTTCACAATAGCAAAAACATGGAACCAACCATGATGCCCATCGAAACTGGATTGGATAAAAAAAATGTGGTATATATACACAATGGAATATTACACAGCCATAAAGAAGGACAAACATATGGACTTCACAGCAATCTATCACAGAAACAAAGACCAGAGTACCACATGTTCTCACTCATAAGCAGACCCTGAACAATTATCATAATACGATAAGAAAGGGATTGGCAGTGGCGGGATACTGATGGGGGAGGGTAGGGGGGAACACAACATCAATAAAGGTACCTGATCTCAAACCTGGCAAAGTGGGGACCAAAGAGAGGCCCAAACTTTACCTGTATGATGACCACTTGTTCTAAAATAAATAAAAGCCAGGTGTCCATAGGATCCTGGATTTTAGAACTAAGAGGAAAAACAAGAAGAATTGTAAAGAGTTGGAGATAGCCAAACACTTTGGTGGCTAGTGACATGGTGGACTCCCCCCAGTGTGCGGGTGCGCACACACACACACACACACACACACACACACACACACACACACACTCTCTCTCTCACACACTCATACAGAGGAAAAACAGCGCACCTAATCCTGAATTGTACCCCACATCTTTAAAATTAATAAAAAATAAATTAAGCCGGGCTCGGTGGCTCAGCCTGTAATCCCGTGCCTTTGGGAGGCTGAGGTGAGTGGATTGCCTGAGCCCACGGGTTTGAGACCCGCCTGGGCAGCGAGACCTCATCTCTACAATAAATCAAAAAATCAGCTGGGCGTGGTAACAAGCGCCTGTAATTCTGGCTACTCGGAAGACTGAGGCGGAAGGATCGCCGGAGTCCAGCAGGTCGAGGCTGCGGTGACCGGGAGTGGCCACTGCACTCCAGTCTGGGCGACAGAGTGAGACTCCAACTCAAAAAAAATTTTTTAAATAATAAAAAAATAATAAATTAAAGCCCGGTGTTCTAATGAGAAGGCTTTGATGGACTGTCTACACTGTTCCTTATTTGCTTTGTCTTCCCTGTGTTTTCTGACTTAGTTTGGGGAGTGGGGAGGATGGTGAGAAAAGGTGTGATCTTCCAGAAATTTCCCTCTCTGCGAGGCTGATTAGACCCACCATTGAGCCTTGCCTGTACCCGGCTCTCTCGGTGGAAAGACTGGCCCAGGTACAAACCCCTCTGGGGAATTCATGTGTCAATTCTCGTTTCTGAGACACCCTTGGCAAAGGCCAGAGAAGAAGCCTTAGAAGATTATAGTCCTGTTCCCATGGGTTTTTTCCTTGGTACATTCATTTTCTTGTGGGCCTTCTCTCTGCGGGGCACTTGGGGACAGACAGGTGAGCAAACCTGCTCCTGTGTCCGCTCAGGAGGTGAGCTTTCCCTTCGTGATGCTGAGAGAACACCCAGGCAGGGGCAGGTTTGTTTTCTCCCCTCCTCAAATGTGTGGGTACTGGGGTTCAGTGCCTACCCGGCTCTCCAGTCTTCCAGCAGGTTCTGGGCCCTGGGACCCATCCTTGCTCTTGGATGAACAGCACCCTCTGATGGTGAACCAGACCAAAACCCTGGGCCAATGCCTTAGGCTGGGACATAGGCAGCCCAGATAGCCTCTCCCGCTCACTTGAACCCTGTGTGTGTTTTCCGTCTGTCCATCCACACACTCCTCAGCACGATGCCTGTTCTAGGCACTGTTCTAGGCAGTGAGGATATAAATATGTACAAGGCCAGTTTTCAGTCTTCTCACACGTTTCCAGTTCCTCTCCTTTCTTTCAAAAGAGAATCCCGTTGCTAGAAGTTGGATTGGGAACGGGGCGCATTCTAAGTCCCATAATCCCCCTCGAAGGACCGGGCTGAGGGGTCCACAGGTCAAGCACTCCCTCTGTGGTCTCCCTCTGTTCTCCAACCTCACCCAGACTCTGTGCTACATGTGAAATCGTGGGCTTAACGCCTCTGGGGAGACTGAAACTTTGATCACTGTTCACCTACTTCCACCTTCATTCTGTAAATGCTCCCTAAGTCGGAACTCATGGTATGGGGTGCGACTGGGGCGGGCGAGGCCTGATCAGAATCCTTTACCATCCTCCTTCCAGCCAAGTCATCGTCTCTGGGCTCTGTATGCACCTGATCTACTTACTGGTCCGCCCCCCGCAACCGGCACCCTTGCCATTTATTGATTTATTGATTTATTGATTTATTGAGTTGTAGTCTCACTGTGTCACCCAGACTGGAGTGCAGTGGCCGCTCCAAGCCACCGCAGCCTCGACCTGCTGGGCTCTGGCAATCCTTCCGCCTCAGCCTTCCAAGTAGCTGGAACTGCAGGCGCGTGCTACCATGCCTGGCTAATTTTTTTTTTTTATTGTAGAGATGAGGTCTCACTAAGTTGCCCAGGAGGGTCTTGAACCCGCGGGCTCAGGCAATCCACTCACCTCAGCCTTCCCAAAGTGCGGGATTACAGGTTGAGTCACCGAGCCAGGCTACCCACATACCAGCAATGATCGTGGGAAAGTCACGGTCCTTTTCTTGTTCCAACAAGGTAATACAAACAGAACTGTGTGCAGGGCACCGCCCTCCAGAGGCCAACAAGGGCCACACATCCCTTGAGTGAAGTCTCAGCCCCTGCCCGGGTGAACCAGCCCAGAGATGGCAGAACGGCAGACACAAGTTTTTGGGGTTTTGCTTTCTTTTTTCCCCCTTTTTAATATGTATATGGTTTAACTATTTTTTTTGACCCGTCTTAATAGAACAACTTTGTTGTGCTGTCATTTACATGCCATACAATTTACCCACTAAACAGTACAATTCCATGGTTTTGAGCATCTTCAGAGAGTCATGTGACTGTGACCAATTCATTTTAAAACATTTTTCTCACCCTCCCCAAAATATCCCATCCCCATTAGCAGTCTCTCCCTGTCTCCCCCAAGCCCTCCCAGCCCTGACAACCACTAATTCACTGTGGATTTGCCTATTCTAGACATTTTCAGCTAAATGGGATCACACCACACGCAGCCTTTTGTATCTGGCTTCTTTCACAAAACAAGCTTTTGCTCCTTATTTTATTTGCACTTTAATTAGAGTGGCCAGGCAATTTATAATCCAGGTTGGAACACTTTTAGAGGGAAAACGATGCTTTTAATACTTAGGCCACAGCAGCAGGTATACGTGGGGCAAACCAGGTGTGGGCATCCTACCTTCGACTGAAATGGTTCAACCGTCCACACCTCCTGCCCACTCACAAGCTTCCTACCTCCTCCTCCCTAAATCAAAATCACCCCCAGTAAGCTTGGGTCTCCCTGGGAACTGAAGTTAATTTACTTCCAGAGTTGCTAATGCTCTGTTTACAGCTGAAGCCTGCTTGTGATTTATGGGAGAAATAAGACTAATTTCCCCCAAAGAGATGAGAACTGGCAGTTTTATTTTTCATTTGGAAGCATGAAATTTGACTGCATGGGGTGCAAACCACAGAAGGAAGCTGACGTGGAAAACAAAGCTGTGATGACAAATGCTGGGGGGGGGGGCCATCGGGAACCAGGGGCCATCAGAACGAGACTCGCAGAGACTTAATTGGGTGGGTCATGCATCGCAGCTCTGAAAAGGGCAACGTCATTTTTTATTGTGGCGCTGTTAGACGCACCTAGTTAGTGTCACCTCTCACTGTGACGGTCTCTCCTGGGCTTTTTGATAGTCTTGGAAATGGTTTCGGTATTTGTAAGCAAATGCAACATTTATGATTTTTTAATGACACGTATCTGTTGGTCGAGGTAGAAGTTAAGCCTGCTTGGCGACACCCTGCGTCACTCATTGCTAACAAATGAGCACCAGACGAGTTCGGCAGTAGACATCTTTAACTATTGATCACCTCCTGGCTGCAATAAGGCTTGATCCAATATGGGTATCTTTTCAGCAAATATAGGCCCACGGCATGCAAGATACTCTACCACACCCAGTCAGAATAGCAAACAGAATATGGTTAGGCTGCCTTGGAATGAGACCATGCAAAGAGAAAGATTATATTTAGAAACCGAGCAATCAGCTTCTCCTAATCTTTGGCTCTGATCAGACCTCTGCATCAGCCTTGAACCGACATTCTTGAAGCCACCACATGATTTTTTTTTAGGAGTTGTTTGTGTTCTGAATTCACAGAGACAAGTCCAGCTTAGACCACCCGTCCCAGCAGGGTCAGGGATTGTTCCCTGTGGAAGCCAGTTTGGGCTCTTGCTATTAGGTGCAAGCTCTGTCTTGAGACCCTGACATTGGGTCTAGACACCACCAAGCCAAGGGGCCCCTCTGGTGCCAGTCCCATTCCAGACCCCAGGTCCACACGGGCTCTGTAGGCATCCTAGGCAGCCTTTGTGAGTATGTGTTTTGTGTCTGAGCTCACCCATCTGGCTCCCTTTCTGCCACCTTGTCTTCTATTTATACCCGCCATTCTCGATTTGTCTTCTAGCTCTTTCTGAACCGATTATGCCATCGACAGATTTAGTCGATTTCCAGGCCAGATGCTCAAATGCATCCTTTTCTGCATTAAAGATAATCAAGCAGGCTCCCAGCCAGCCACAGGATTTACAGACCCTTGAAATTCCAGGAGAAATCCATAGAAACTTTTCTGACTCTGGCATGAACCCCAAATGCATTCATCAGGGGGAAAAAAAGACATTGATTTAAAAAGAGCATAGAAAACATCTTAAATGCTGCTCAGAGGAGCCAGTCTCTCACACACAGGATTTGGCCTGGGCCGAATGGAGTCTGTGTTTCCTGATGCGATATTCCACAGGTTTGGCCACACGCTGCTTCTAGAGAAGTCTCAGCAGCGAGCCAGGAATATCTCTTCAACCTGGGAAGCCGGAATTTTCTTCTCAGGATTTATACCCACCATTCTTGATAAGTTCCACACTTCATTGCTTATTTGAGTGCTGCATGTGCAGACTCCTCCGTACTTTCAAGATGTGTGGTGTGTTTAAGACAAGACCACGATCTCTTGTCTCATCTTAAGGCTTCAGGAAAGGAGCTGGCAGTAGTGGCTCATACCTGCAATCCCAGCACTTTGGGAGGCTGAGGCTGGAGGATCGCTTGAGACCAGCCTAGGCAACAAAATGAGACTCCCACCTCTACAAAAAAGTTTAAAAAAATAAAAAATTAGCTGGGTATGATGGCATGTGCCTGTAGTCCCAGCTACTAGGAGGCTGAGGGAGGAGGATCGCTTGAGCCCAGGAGTTCAAGGCTATGGTGAGCCATGATCATGCCACTGAACTCCAGCCTGGGCAACAGAGCAAGAGCCTATCTCCAGCAGGAGAGGGGGTGGGGGAGGAGACGGAGGGAAATTAAAGGGAAGGAAAATGTCAATGAAATGGGTATTACGTTCTCTGGAGAAATAGCTGCTCCCGTCACCTCACCAGGGAGGGACTTGACTGAGCCCTTCCAGAGCAGGTGCTTGTGCCCCTGGGGAAAAATACAAGTGCTTTAGGATTCTTTCCTCATGGGAGGGTTGCCTGTCACTTCCAGAGTCACAAGAATACCTCTTAGCAATTCTCTCTCACAAAGCCCTACCCTGGCTTTCCGAAGAGAGGCAAGCCTCCAAATTTAACATGCAAAAGCACTCTGATCTACCTCCAGGGATCTTGACTCCCAAACTGCAGTTTTTGACAAGTGCCTGAGTGAATTTGATGTAGGGAGTCACCACCTGCAAAATGCTAGCCACAAGGTGGGTGTCAGGGCCTCCCATATCTCCTGGGCTGCTTCTTGGCTCAAAGACAGATGCCCTTGATGCTGCTTCCCAGGCTGCCCACAGACTGTACCACCTGGCTCCCAGATACGCTGGACCCAGGGAGCTGAGGGAGATGGCATCGTACCCAGGGCTGGATGAAGCCCTCTGCATGCAACCTGTGGGCGGCAAGATGAGCCCTGGTCAACCCCGAAGGCAGAGAGGATGACACCAGGCCCACCTTGACCCAAGTCACCCTAGAGGAGTCATTGGTTTGAGGGTCTGAGGAATGGAGGCATCCATTGCCACCAACAATTGTCCCACCCACCCCTGAAGTTCAAGCCTTCTAGACTTAAACCAGCTCCTCTATTGATGATCAACATGGCATTAACTACATGACTGACTATATACAATCTGTGATGAGTGTGGCATCAGAAAGAGGCCAGGCCCATGCTGGGTTTATCTTCTGCTCTGGTTTCCCTTCCAACAGGGCGGGTCTGCACCTCCAGGGACTTCTCTATTTTTATTTTCTGCCTGTTTGAAATCTATGGCTACTTTTCTACTGGTGTTGAGATCAAACCCACCGTTTTGATCCCATTGGGCGGTATTTATTTTTGTTATGTTTGTTTGCTTTTTTGTCAACTGACAAGTTTATATTGCTAGCCAATGGCTAGAATTCTAAGTAAAAGCCATGGAACTTTTGTTTATTTGTATGTATGTGACTGGAAGTCACAGGGAGGAGAACCCAGGAATCTGTTTTACGGATGAGGAGGTAAGAATTTCTTCCCAGTTAGTTTCCTGCTCTCTCTCTCTCTCTCTCTCTCTCTCTCTCTCTCTCTCTCTCTCTCTCTCTCCACTCCAGGGAAGGGGTGCTTTAAAAAGAAAAATCACTGTCTCTGCAAGATTTTGATTACTGGGGAAAAAGGATTTGTGTGATTAGCCTCAGTAGAGTGACTCTGGTGAATTTTTTGGTGCATAATGTACATTTAAGTTATTTAATGAACTTTTACTTTGTGCCACAAGGTGGGAACCCTTCCTTTGAGAGAGGGACCGGCATTTTTGAAGACTCAGAAAAAGACTGTGTCTGATCGCTCGCTACTCAAAGTGGGGTCTGTGGACCAGCAGCACTGAGTCGCCTAGGAGAGTGCTGGGAATGAGACCCTCAGGCTCCTCCTCCTGAATTGGGATCTGCATTTTAACAAGGTGTCCGGGTACACTGTGTGCTCATGGTAAATGGAGAGAGTTGTTTTGCTTTCCACAAACCCCCTGCAAGCTCAGATTCACGAGGCTCAAAATGGTTCAGTAACTTTGTTCCCTAAAGCGATATCCTTCCTGAATTTTTTATTATGGGTAGATGTACTCAGCCCATGCTTCTTTCTTTTTCTTTCTTTCTTTCCTTCTTTTTTCTTTCTTTCTTTCTTCCTTCCTTCCTTCCTTCCTTTTTCTTTTTTGAGTCAGGATCTCTCTCTGTCACCCAGGCTGAAGTGCAGTGACACAGTCACAGCTCAATGCAACCTCAACCTAATGGGCCCAGGTAATCCTTCTACCTCAGCTTCCTGGGTAGCTGGGACTATAGGCACACACCAACATGCCTGGCTAATTTTTAACATTTTTTTGTAGAAACAAGTTCTCACTACATTGTCTGGGCTGGTCTTGAACTCCTGGGCTCAAGCAATCCTCCTGCCTCAGCATCCCAAAATATTGGGATTATAGGCACAGGCCACCACCATGCCTAGACACTCTCTCTCTCTCTCTCTCTCTCTCTCTCTCTCTCTCTCTCTCTCTTTCTTGTAAGGACACAAGCACAGATTTCTATTGAGAAATGATTTCCAAACTTCACCTGTACAATGACCATTTATATAACTAACCCTGAATTGCACTCCATATCTTTAAAATAAAAATTTTTAAAAAGAAGAAGAAATGATGTCCAAATAAAAAGTAATTTCCAAAGCCAGAGCTGGCCACACATTGCACTCTGGTGGAGATGGGCTGGAATTGCAGGCAAATGCTGACTCCCCAGGAGATCAGAAGGGATTGCTGTCTGGTTAACCAAAGCCTGCTCTCCACCCCAGGCTCCTCAAGGGAGTCTTTAAAAACTGTAAGCACACCTCTTACCCCTCATACCCACCTGTGTCTGGGTTAATAAAATGGCTTTAAGACAACAGTTACCCACTAAACAGTGTTAAACCCTGGCCTGGAGGAACAGTCACAGTCGGTGCTTCTTATCACAGTGTTGGGCACAAGCATTTGGCTGTCTCTGATCCTTACCTCCTGTGTGAGTACCCACGTCTCAGGGGTATCAGCCTCTGCTACTGAGGGCTCTCAGCTCCATACCAAGAGACTCGAGAGGGTCCCCATAGGCTCTCACCACAGTGAACAAGGCAAGGAAGAAAGATGGCTCATTCCACTGCCTGGACCTGGCAGAAGTAGGGGCAACTGCTTCAGGTAGCCCAAGGGAAATTCACAGGGGCCCTTCTTGGGGAATTTCCTAGACTTACCCCAGGGCACCCACCCCTCCAGAAGCAACCTCTCCTGTTCCTGTGTGCCTGGATCTCTTGGTTCTCAGCTCCTTGGACCCATTAGTAACCCGTGGAGAACACATGAACTGTTCCTGTTTCCTGTCTTCTACCAAGCACTAACCCCTCTGGGAGCAGGGCTGATCATTGGTCTTTCACAGCAGAAATCCAGTGATGTAAAGAATCCTAGAGACGTGTTTTGTAAACAGCCAAGTCTATCCCTTTATTAAACTACTGCCACAGAACTGTGAGGCCAGCATTTGCACCACAGACATGGGCTACCACAGACAGGGACCTCCTCTGTATGGGGAGACCAGTGACAAAGTGAGTGCTTGTCGGATCAGCATTGTATGCTGCCCTAAATATCTATCCCTTTCCAGCCAGAGTGCCCGAGGCTGGTAGGGAATGTGAGCCCAGGACGGAGCCACCAGCTGAGCTGTGACAGGATGGCAGTCTTCCAGACTTATGGTCCAATGTTTCATCCAGGATAAAGCATATCTGAGCCTTTACTGTCTCCCCGAAGAGAAATCCCAGTGAGTGTGACTAATTGGTTGGAATGCAAGTCCAAGCTGTCGGGGGCAGTTCTCTATGCCCTCTTTGGAGCTGGAAGTGACTGGGCATCAGCCATCTGCCCACACTGGTGATGTGCTCCGGGCCTCCCCAGCTGTCCTATCAAAGAATAAGAAACCCTCTGGACTTGTCTTCTCAGGATTCCAGATTTTTAAACCCTTCTCTGTGGCTTTAAGGAATATCCTCCAGTCCAAATACAGTCTTGCTTGGTCCGGGTATCTTTGACTGCGAACACTCTCAAAATATCGTACATCGTCGCCAAGAGGAGACGGGAGGAAGGAGGTTTGTCAACATCTCATTTGAGTGAGATGTCAAAACTGCTGCTGTGGAAAGTGAGTGCTTGAAGGCTTGATTTGGGGTCTTGGCTCTTGCCTTTTATTAGGAGTGTCAGTCCTTGGATGAATTCTTGGCTCGGTCCTCAGTTTTCTGAATTGCAAGATGCTGACAAGATTACCTGTCTCACTGGGATTTTTTTTTTTTTTTAAGAATAAATGAGAAAACCTAACAAAGTGGCCTCATGCCTATTTGGTGTCTGGTAAAAGTTTGTAGGATGTGGACCCTTGTTGCAGAACATGGGACAGGGAAGGGCCCCTTGGAAATCAGTCCCCAAATGTTGATTTCCTGGAGTACCATGTGAGTGTCGTTTGACCCTTTGAGGTTGCTGTATTCATGATGGAGTCTGAAGTCCTATGCGAGAGGGTCCTCACACAAGGGGGTCCTCACACAAGGCAGAGCGTCACCTCCCTCAGAGGGATTCATCAGGAGACGTGTGAACACCCAAAGGAACAACCCAAATTCCTTCTTGCTAGGCTTTTTCTGAACACAGAGCCCCCTTAATGAGTCTGAATCTCACATAAACCAATAGAAGGATGCCTGTCGGTCACACTCAGCTCAGGGCCTCTTGGAGAGTTAACAGGAAAGGGTTAGAATCCCATGAACCCTTGCCACGGGGTTTTAACCAAAGCAAATGTTAGATCCCATTCTGCTGTATATTCATCTCAGAGCCATCGGCCTCTGCTACTGAGAGTTCTTGGCCCCGTAGCAAGAGACTTGAGAGTGGCCTCCACAGGCTCTGACCACAGTGAAGAAGGCAAGGAAGAAAGATGGCTCTTCCCCACTGCCTGGACTGAAGTGAGGGTGAGGGCTCAGGTAGCCCAGGCGGGCTCCACTGGGATGCTTCTCAGGGAATTTCCTAGACTTACCCCAAGGCATTCTGCTGCCTCCCCCACCCACCCCTCCAGAAGCAGCCTCTCCAGTTCCTGTGTGTCTTTTTTTCTCCTGCCTTTCTTCCTTCCTTTTTCCTCTCTTCCTCCTTCTCTCCCTCCTTCTTCTTTCCTTCCTTCCTTTTTTCCTCCCTCCATCCCTCCCTCCCTTCCTCTCTTCCTTCCTTTCTTTCCTTCTTCTTGAGGGTCTTGCACTGTCGCCCAGACTGGAGTGCAGTGGCGTAAACATAACACACTAAGCCTTGCCCCCCTGGCACCAAGTGATCCTCCTGCCTCAGCCTCCCAAGTAGCTGGGACTATAGGTGCCTGTCACCAATAGCTGACCGCTCCATACATTTGTGCTTTAAAAAGCCGAACATTTATTAACAAGGAAGCACCTTCCTGTGCCTTCTTCTCTTGTCACCAGTTGGTGTTATAAGTTTCCTGATGTCTCAGCTCCCTGTAGTTCATGTGTTTGACCCCACCTCGTGCAAAAGGATACGGGGTACACATGACAACACTCTGACATGGCCTCTGTTACATTCATGGCCAGCATCAGACACAGGGATACTCCCAAAGCCGTGACTAGACACAGGGCTGTTTATGGAGACTGAGCATCTCCCTCATGAGAACGGACTCCAGATATCACATCTATTCCTCATTCAGGGTAGAGTGTGCCTTTAAAATATTTTCTCCAACTCACACTTCTTGAATACCTTTACTTTCATCCATAAAGCCCATTCTAACATTCATAACATTAATCAACTAGCAACTGATTTCACCAATCAATACCCTTTCAGACACTCACCCTATTTATTCACCAAACCTTAAGCATTGCTCAAGGTCTGGGTGCCAGAAGCATCTGCTGTACCTACTTCCAGAGAGTGTCATTTCTGGAGTACGAATTCTCAGAACCAGCAGCTGACGTCTCTGGCACGGAAGCTTTCACTCACCAGCAACTGCAGAATACCCGATGGTGTATGTGGAAGTATTTTCATGTGAGTTACAGATGGCAAGCACAAGGACGGGTATCCCCATGAATGACGAGTCCCATGCAAATGTATTTGTATCCTATGGACGGCTCTGTGCTGAGCATGGTGGAGCTTAAAAGGAAGGTAAGGGCCAGGCACAGTGGCTCACACCTGTCATCCTAGGACTTTGGGAGGCAGAGGCAAGAGGATTGCCTGAGCTCAGGGGTTCAAGACTAGCCTGAGAAACATGATAAGACCTCATCTCTACAATAAATAAGAAAAAAATTAGCCAGGCGTGGTGGTGTGTGCCTGTAGTCCCAGCTACTGGGAAGGCTGGGGCAGAAGGATCACCCGAGCCCAGCAGGTCGAGGCTGCAGCGGCCACGAGTGTGCCACTGCACTCCAGCTTGGGCGACAGTGAAACTCTGATTCAAAAAAAATAAAAGGAAGGTAAGACTCCCTTGCTTTTAGGTCATGTATGATATAGTTAAAGAGAAACACACATCTGAAACATTTAGAGAGGAGGTAGAGAGAATGTATACAAACCAAAGTTCAGAAGTGAGACCATCATTGGGGTCAGGTAACCAAGGGCAGAGGCCTTGAATTGGCCTTGGGTGGTGGACAACATCTGGACAGGTGGGAGAGAAAGGCATGTTGCCCTGAGTTGGCCGTGTGGAGGGACGTAGGACGCCATCTTGATTATCTTCCTGCTGGAAGGTCTGACCCAAGGGAAGAAGGGCCCTAGAAGCAACTTGGAATTTCCCGTGGTAAGGTCTGTCCTCAGTCCTTGGCCACCCGGTTCTGTTCTTCTGCTTTTATGGGGGACAGGTGCCTTCTTGTGCCCACGACAGGCCATTTACTGAGCTAAGCCATGTGGGGTTATCAGATGCAGCTGGTGGTACCTGTTGGAGATCATTTCATTCCCATCATATGTGTAAGAGTCGCCTTATTCATTTTTCAAGCAGTATCCAAGTATTTAGGAAAGTGTTTGTCAGATCGCCAAAGTGCTTAAAAAGCAAGCTAAGGTCGGGCATGGTGGTTCATGCCTGTAATCCCAGCACCTTGGAAGGCCAAGGCAAGAGATCACTTGTGCCCAGGAGTTCGAGACCAACCTGGGCAACACAACGAGACCTCATCACACACACACACAAATAATTAGCTGAGTGTAGTGGCATGTGCCTGTAGTCCCAACTACTTAAGATGCTGAGGACAGAGGATCACCTGAGCCCAGGAAGTGGAGGCTGTGGTGAGCCATGATCGTGCCACTGTACTCCAGCCTGGGCAACAGAGTGAGACCCCAACTCAAAAAAAGAAAAAAAGAAAGAAAAAAACAAAGTATATTTTAGTTATAAATGCACTATGAAATGTTCGAGGGAATTTAATAAAGTTCTTAAGTCTGTTAAACAATTTCATAAAAATCAATCCATTTATCAGTGAAAAATCATGATTTAGTAAGTTTAACTTAAAAACTTGAGAACACCTGGGTTTTAGAAGATGTAACTTTTAACAATTTAAATGATAATTTGTAACACCAAAGTTGTCTTCTCCATGCTCAAAATCTCCTCTCAGGACAACAGAACACCTTTCTTCCTTGAAGGAGACAAAAGAAGTTGTGAATTCCGCGTGCTGGCAGAGGCAGACTGCACAAGCTGAGCCTCTTTTTCTGGTGAAGATTCATTCCTCTCAGCCTGTCTTCTAGGAATAACCCATCCTCCATCTTGCTCCTGACTCCCTGATATCGCATGTCTGCTCCAGGAGCCCAAGCCTCTACCAATTCTCTGAACGCCGGGCCTCTGTTCGCCTGCTGGAGGTCCCTAGCAGCACTCGCCGTCATCTTAGATCTCACACATCTATTACCTTCCTCTCCTGGGCCTCCTTCCGCTTTGTTCTCGTTACTTGGCTCAAAACCTCAGGCATCTTCAGTGTTGCTGTGCCCACTTTGATTTAGCCAGTTAATTCTTCCTCAGAGGTTTCCTGGCACCACCACGGGGAGATTTTAAACATTAAGATAGACATCATATACCATGAAATTTATCCTTTTAAAGGGTACAGTTCTGAGGACTTCCAGCAAGATGGCGACAGGGCAGTCTGGTCTATGAAACCCTCTGCAAAGGAGAACGCAGAGGGTCTCTGGCTCTCTCCCCGGAGGCTGCGGATCTCAACGTGGGCAGCCTGCTCTTCACACGGAGCTCGGTGGTCGCCACAGCTGGGGCATCGCAGCAGTCTGGACAGCCACTGCAGCCGCAGACACAGCAGTTGCCCCGCCGCCGCAGCCTCCAAGGCAGCCATAGCGCATCGCGCCACTCATGCCTGAGGCAATCCACGACTTCAGTCCTTGAAGCTCCTGCAGGCAAGATCTGCTGGGATCGCTGCCACCTCTGCTGCCACCTTGGTGGGTCTCCTCCCGTGCACCCTGAGGCAGGCTCCTATCTCCGGCCTCTGCCCGACTCCTGTCTGGCTCCTCTGGGGCGAGCAGCTGAGATAGCACCACCTGCTGGCGATTCAAAGTAACAACACCGA
>NW_007248523.1:376750-395257 GCF_000164805.1 Carlito syrichta
CTGCAAAAAGGACCACCCCCAAACTACAGTGCAACTCCAGAATTGAACAAAGTAAGAGGGCATACATAAAGAATAGGAGATTGAATAAACAGAATTAAAAGCAATCCCTCTACCCCTGAATAACAGAATTAAAGAAGACGGTGACGTGGAGGGGAGGAAAAAGTAAGGAGGGGGAAAAAAACCACACAAATAAAGAAAAGCCAAAAGAAGAATATAGGCCTCACACAGACCCCTGGGAGATCAGACACTGAGAAAAGAGATTCTGGAACACAAACAATGAAGAGCCCCCAGAATGACTGGTCACGTGCAACAAACCCAGACATCAAGACATTAATAGAGAGAATTTAAAAAATTGAGGAGAGACAAGAGGAAAATAGGAAGGAGCTGATGTCAGAAATAACAGTAGTAAAGAATACTGTGATGGAAATAAATAACAAACTAATAAACATGGAAAGCAGAATTAGCCAAGCAGAAGAAAGAATCTCAGAGTTTGAAGACCAAAACACAGAACTAACCCAAACTGTCAAAAGCATAGAAAAGAAGCTCAAAAAGACAGAACAAAACCTTCAAGAGATGAATGATCACTCCAAGAGACCGAACCTAAGAGTAATTGGCCTTCCTGAGGCAGAGAGAGAAACAGAGGCCACACTGGAACAAACATTTCATGAAATCATTCAAGAAAACTTCCCTCATCTCATCAAGGATGAAAAAATTCAAACACAAGAGATTCAGAGAACCCCTGCAAGACAACAAATGAGAAGACCAACTCCCAGACATATAATAATTTGCCTAAACAAAGTAGTTACAAAAGAAAAAATCCTAAAGGCTGCAAGAGAAAAAGGTCAGACTATGTACCAGGGAAGACCAATTAGAATAGCAGCAGATTTATCTACAGAAGCCCTCCAGGCTAGGAGAGCTTGGAGCCCTATCTTCAAAGTTCTAAAAGATAAACAATTTCAACCAAAAATAACCTACCCAGCCAAGTTAAGCTTCATCAGTGAGGGAGAATTGAAATCTTTCCCAGATATCCAATCCCTAAGAACCTACACTGCCAAAAGACCACATCTACAAGAAATACTTAAGAAAGTATTGAACACAGAAGAAAAGGAAAAAAGAACAACATTCTTCACAAGAGTACAGGCAAAAATTAAAAACACACATGATCCAACTCTAAAACCAAAAGAAAGACAACACACAAACAGGAAGAACAACAACTCTGTAAGAACATTATGATAGGGATCAACTCTCACATTTCAATAAATAGTTTGAATGTGAACAGACTAAATGCACCACTGAAAAGACATAGAATGGCAAAATGGATAAAATATCACCAGGCAACAATCTATTGCCTTCAAGAGACTCACCTCACTAGAAAGGACACTCACAGACTCAAAGTAAAAGGATGGGAAACAAATTTTCAGGTGAATGGAACACAAAAGAAAGGTGGAGTCATGATATTAATCTCAGACAAAATACCCTTTAAGCTGTCAAAAGTTTAAAAAGATACAGAAGGCCATTACATAATGATAAAAGGTTCAATCCATCAACAAGAAATATCAGTCCTAAACATATATGCACCAAACATAGGAACATCTTTCATAAAGCAGCTCCTAGGTAAACTAAAAAAAGATATCGACTCCAATACCATCATAACTGAGGACTTTAATACCCCACTCACAACCCTAGACAGATCATCAGTACAAAAAATCAGCAATGAGATCTGAAACTTCAATGTGACTCTTAATCAAATGGACTTAATTGATACCTACAGAACCCTCCATCCAAAGACCACAGAATACACATTCTACTTAAAGTATACAATTTGTTTTAGCATATTCACATCTGTGTCCAACTATCACTAGTGTCTATTTCCAAAATATTTTATCGTTCTCGAAAGAAACCCTAAGCAATGGCTTTTTAGTGAGTCTTGTCATTGCTGGTGTCTTTGCACTTAACAACAGATGACAAGAGGTGGCTTGAGTGTTAAGCACTGCTCAAGCTAAAATCCCGATGGTGCCTCCTGGTCCTGACAGAGGGTGACTGAGGGGTAGGGGTCTAGGGGTGCAAGCACCAGCTCTACTATTTTCTCTTGTTGCAACCTCCACATTGCCAGTGCCCAACTTTATTATCTGGAAAACAGTATGATCGCAGTACAATATAAGAGTGAATGAACTAAAGTAGATGAATTAATCAGTATGATCTGGGCACTCAGTAAACATAAGTTATTATTTCATAAACTGCTGAGTCAACTAAATAACTAGAATGCATCTTTCCAAATTAAAGGGTTTTGTTTGTTTGTTGTTTTAAACACAGGAATTTATTCTCCCCAGTTCTGGGGGACTAAAATCTGAATAAAGTTTGAATTTTGAGATTTGCACATGAAATTGTAGGAAACAATACAAGCCAGTGACTCAGTTTCCCCAAGATATCACCTTGCTATAGTACAATATAGCAGCCAGGATATTGACATTGATGTGACCAAGATACAGGGCATTTTCTTTTTCTTTTCTTTTCTTTTTTTTTGAGTTGGAGTCTCACTCTGTTGCCCAGACTGGAGTGCAGTGGCTGCTCCCGGCCACCGCAGCCTCGACCTGCTGGGCTCCGGCGATCCTTCCGCCTCAGCCTTCCAAGTAGCTGGAACTACAGGTGTGCGCTACCATGCAAGGCTAATTTTTTATTTTATTGTAGAGATGAGGTCTTGCCAAGTTGCCCAGGTATGTCTCGAACCAGCGGGCTCAGGCAGTCCACTCACCTCAGCCTCCCAAAGGCGTGGGATTACAGGCTGAGCCACCGAGCCTGGCTCTTTTCTTTTCTTTGAGTTGAAGTCTCACTCTGTTACCCAGGCTAGAGTGCAGTGGCACAATCACAGCTCACCACAGCCTTGACCTCCTGGGCTGTGGTGGTCCTCCAGCCTCAGTCTCCTTAGTAGCTGGGACCACAGGGATGTGCCACCAAACTCAGCTAATTTTTTTTTTTATTTTTTGTAGAGATGAGGTCTCGCTGTATTGCCCAGGCTGGTCTTGAACTCCTGGTTCAAGCAATCCTCCCACCTCGGCCTCCCAAAGTGCTGGGATTACAGGCATGAGCCACTGTGCCTGGCCAACATTTTCCTCACCTCAAGGACCCCTCTTGTTTTGTCTTTATGTTCCCGCCTTCTGATGAACCCCTGGAAGCCACTAGTCTGTTTTCGGTTTCTGTAATCTTGTCATTTCATACTGTTGAATCAATGGAATCATACAGTGTTACCTTTGGAGACCTTTTCTTCCCCTTCACATAGTCGACTTGTGATTCCTCCATGATGTGACGTTGTGTGCGATAGTGTGTTCACTTCTGTGCCTGAGTGGTGTCCTGTGGTGCACCCCCTGAAGGATGACAGGGTTGTTTCCCATTTGAGGCTGTTCCTCTAATGTAGATATCCTTTATGCAGACGTCACAATTTAGAAAGACCTCTTTCTAAAGCCATCAAGAGAGCGGGGAGACAGCCCACAGAATGGGAAAAAATATTTGCCAACCATATATCTGACAAAGGCCTAACACACAGGATCTACAAAGAACTCAAATGTACAAAAATGGGGGGAAAAACAGCCCTATTAAAAAATGGGTAAAAGATATGAACAGACACTTCTTAAAAGAAGACATGTGAGCAGCCAACAGACACATGATCACTAATCATCAAAGAAATGCAAATTAAAACCACACTGAGATACCACCTAACTCCAGTTAGCGTGGCCATCAACAATCACTCAAAAAACAACAGATGCTGGAGAGGATTCAGGAAAACTACACTGTTGGTGGGAGGGTAAATTAGTACAACCTCTATGGAAAACAGTGGGGTGATTCCTAAAAGATCTAAAAATCAACCTTCCATACAACCCAGCAATCCCCCTTCTGGGAATATACCCAGAGGGATTCAAATCACTCTATGAAAAAGATACCTGCACATGTATGTTTATTGTAGCATTATACACAACAGCAAAAGCATGGAACCAACCATGCTGCCCCATGAAAGTGGGCTAGATAGAAAAAATAGTGTGTAATACATGATGAAGTATTACACAGTCATAAAGAAGTACAAAATTATGAACTTTACATACATAACTTGGATAGATTTAGAGTCTATCATACTCGGTGATCAATCATAGAAATGAAGACTTGAGTACCACATGTTCTCACTCATAAGTGGACACTGATAATACGACAAGAAAGGGATTGGCAGTAGTGGGGGTGGGGGTGGGGATGGGGTGCTGGCGGTTGGGTGCGGCACATAACATCATTAAGGGTACCTGATCTCAAACCAGGCAAAGGGGGACCAGAGGGAGGCCCAAACTTTACCTGTATCATGATCACTTATGTATCAAATCCTGAATTGTACCCCACATCTTAAAAGAAATAAAGAAAGGCCTCTTTCTAGATCTTTCCTCTTCCATATGACTTTGGGAGACAGGGCATTATGAGTTTCACTTCATAGTCTTGAAAACGGGCTTTCTGGTATCACGAAAGTAGTGCCCGACAGGGCTGGCACTCTGGGCGTCTGAATGAATACACTGTGCTCTTTCACCAGCTTGCTCTGCGTCCTCATATAAGCTGTTTCAGCAACTACCCCTGTGCCTCTGAATTCTGGGGACACAAAGGACAGGAGGCCGACCCTACAGAACTTGCCATAGAGCAGGGGGTCAGACATTCAACTACCAAACATAACACAGGACGACAATGACCATAACCCTGAAGGCGAGACCAGAAGAGGAGTCTGGATACATGTTTTGAGCAGCCGAGCCTGGTGCCTGCGTGTCGTGGGCATAGGGAACGGGGACAGACGTGGGCCCAGAGAAGGCGGCCATGTGGCAGCGATGCTGTGAGATGGCTCTGCCGGCACTTTCAGCCGAGAGTGAGCATTCCCTGAAGGTCAAAGGCCTGGGGCAAGTGCAGGCTGGGACCGGCTCTCCTTGTCGCTAGGACTATTCGAGCCACAAAGAGAAGCAAAGCCCTGAGTGCAGACCCAGAGAAAGACATTTGCTAAGACGGGCTCTGCAGAAGGAGGCAGGGAGACCCCAACCTCAGAGACTGGGGAGAAAGGAACCCGAGTACCGTGTCATTCTGAACTACGAGGCCAGCCTGGAAGAACCAGCGTCACTTTTTCTCAGATGTGTTGGCCGAGGCTGTTAGCGTTGTAGAAGTCACAGGTGCACATTGTCACGAGAGGTGGCCCATCCTCAGGTGGCTTGGCTGGTGGGAGGACGTGGGTTGCAGACACTTGCAAGCATTGACCACGTCCCAGGCAGTGTGCAAAGGGCTTCCCAAGAGTCACGTCGTTGGGTTCTTGCCACCACCCCCATTTTTCACATGAGGAAATAGAGGCTCCCTGCTAGGCTTGGGAGCTTGCTGAGACCACGCCGACAAGTCAGAAGGAGAGTTGCACATTCTGGGGGTCCTGTGAGCTGTTGTTTACTTCACAGATGCCTCGAGAGAGATGGAGCGATGGAGATGGAGTGTGGAGGCCAATGATGCCTGGCTGGTCCAGATGTGCACAGTGACACGGGACTGCACAGGGCCAGGTGCTGGGTCACCACAGCCTGGGCCACAGATGCCACATGGCCTCTGTGACTAAGGTCCCACAGATGCTGAGGACACTGGGGAACAGCCTGATGGGAGGCATGGTAGAGGCCAGTGTGTGATCAGAGGACCTGGGTGAGCACAAGGAGGAAGGGGAAGAGGAGGAGGAAGAAGGGGAGGATGGGGAAGGGAGGTCAGGAACAATGATGTAGGTGATGAAGGTTGTCTGGATGTATTTCCAGTCCAGCCTTTCCAGCTCTGGCCCAGAAAGGGCCGCAGGGACATAGAGATGCTAGTGGTGGCCTGCCCAAGGCCCCGATTGGGGTCCCAGACGTCCCCTTTCTCACTGCTGAGGACAGAGTAAGCATCAGTGCCCTGCGGCCTGCTAAGCCGGTCTTTGTGAACTTCTCCACAACAGCACAGACGCTGCCTCCCCAGGTGGACGAGAATGTGGCCACAATCATGCCATGCACAGCTGTGATAGGAGGCCGGTCAGGCTCTGGCCTGGACCCCTTTCCAGAAGGTGTTGCCCTGGGTGCCATTGTGGTGAGGAAATAAGAGAAGTCAGTGAAGACGGAAGAGCAAGGCCATGACTGGCAGGGACCCTGCTCCTCCCCACGGGAAGGTGAGGCCCAGACAGCACAGAGCAGGGGTTTCGGAGGCCCCAGAGCCCCAGGCCTGCCTCCTCCACCCGTCACCAGAGCCCACTGTCCACCAGAACCACGCCTTACCCCGTGTGCTGTTCCTGCTTCCATGCCCTCCTGAGAGAGGCACCACCTCCGTACTCCAAGCAACACACTCCAAAGAAAGATCTGAGCTAAAGGGAGGCAGGCTGTAGGGGTTCATCCCAGATAAACCACAGAGTCTGGTTGGGTGGAGAGGAGTTGCCTGGAGGAAGGAGGACTAAGAATCAAGGGTGGAGGAAGGGAAGAGGGAGACTCTGGGGGGGCAGGGGCAGTGTGGCTTCTTTGAAGTACAAAAAGCCAACTGGGGTGACTGTAGTAAGAATACTCAAGTTGACTATTAGCTGGAGAGGAAGGCGAAAGTCAGGCCATCCCATCCAGGCTCTTTGGGGCCTGTCACTGTGGCAGGTACGTGGCTTCCATCATTGCCCTCACTGCAACACCTGATGCCAGGAGCATTTCGGCCAAGCCACCTCTTCATTTTACAGAGAAGAACATTGAGTCTTGGGAGGTAACGTGTCAAAGACTTGAGTCTAACGTGTCAAAGACTGTGCCACTAGCAACCAAGGGACCCACGACTAAAGCCACCTGGCTCACCCCAAAGAAAGATGTTTCTTTCACTTGTTGGATGAATTGTTACTATCTCTCTCCTCCTGCATCTGTAAGCTGCTGAGAAATGACATGTCATTCTCTTTCTCACCACTGGTCTTCAGTGAATGAATGAGTGAAGGGGATAGATGGATGAATGGGTGGCAGCAAGGATGATAGTCATTCATTAAAGACAAGATCACAACTCTGGGTCCTAATCCAACTTTGTCATCAAAGTAATCAATGGGCAGATACAGCCTTATGAATAGCCAGCATAAATAACTACCTCTTCAAGATAATTTGAAGTGAGAAAATTAAGTCCTCCTAAGTTACTGGCTCACAACCTCTGGAAATTTTACCAACCAGTGCTCTTCTTTTGGACTGGTCCTTAAGACTCTTCTACTAACATTCAAGTAATTCTAGGATGGTTCAATCCTCGTGGACTACACATGAGGTAACTGAGTTGACAACTGAGACCTGGAGATCAGGGGAGTGGGATGAACACAAGAAAGAGGAGGGAGGAAGGAAACGTGGAGAAGTGGGGAGGGAGACAGGTACCACAGATGGGACCCTGAGAGGAAAGTCAAGGCCTCCAAGGTCATCAGTTTCACAGATCTGCCAAACTCCAAACCTTTTACTTTCATGCCTCATGATCCAGCAAAAATCAGTTCACTGTTTTGGTTCCCTCCTTGGCAAAGAATAAAGATGCAAAACAAACAGGAGAAACTCTTTCAGAGATAAATGAAAGCATATGGACATAAAGACCAGGTGTTTAGCATGTGAATGTATCCTCCAAGAAAACTCCATTCATTTATTCTTTCTAGACATGCTGTTGAGTGCCTGCCATAGGCAAGGCAGACACAGTGCAGGCCCTGGAAATATAGAATAAACTATTTTTACTCCTATAGAATAGTAGAAACTTCTTATAAAGGCTTTTTGAGTCAGGGGTCTCATTCTGTTACCCAGGCTGCAGTGCAGTGGCATGATCACAGCTCACTGCAGACTTGACTTTCTGGGCTCAGGTGATCCTTCCACTTTAGCCTCCTGAGTAGCTGGGACTACAGATGCGTGTCACCACGGCCAGCTAATTTTTTAGTTTTATTTTTTGTAGAGACGAGGCCTTACTATATTGTCTAGGCTGGTCTTGAACTCCTGAGCTCAAGCGACCCTCCTGTCTCGGCCTCCCAAAGTGCTGGGATTACAGGATGAGCCATTGCACCTGGCTGCTCATAAAGGCTTTTTGAGGAAAAGGCGTGCATTCTTCTGGGCCTACCCAGACTTTTATGACGTGGAACTGCCTGGACGTGACGGGATATGGTGACTTGGGGGGAAGTTGAGGCATATATCGTATTGTTGGGAGGTGCAGGAACAATGTTCTTCTTTCTCATCTTTTTCCATTTCTGATGACAGGAGCTGGGAAAATGAGGGGAAAGAGGCATGTCGGTTAGAGGCTGGACTCCAGGAAATGTCCTCACTGTGGTTTCAATACTCTGGTGGCCTGATGCCAGCCTGGAACTTGGAAGCTTTGCTGCAAATAGAGAGGAGTTCTTCATGTCTTGGATCTGCAGAGGAGAGCTGCGTTGGCTGGAGATAGGAGAATCCATTACATTGGCCATGTCTTATTTTGTCTATTTTCTTTTGCTCCCAATAACCAATTTTTACATTTTTTTGATTATGTAAGAGTTGGAATCTTCTTGTCCTCCCAGCCTCCCCTTAATAAAATTCCTTTTCTTATGTCGATTACACATCCTGTCTCTGCCCCTGGTCATTACAGAGGGCACGCACGAAATAAAGCTTTTCTTGCAATTTCAATTTTTAAAAAAAGCCGCACAATCTCTTTCTGAAGCACTGCTCTGCTTTGAAACATCAATATTCCTCCACTGGCAATTTCCCATAATGTGGTTTAGCTTAACGAAATAAAATCTGGAAAACCAAACCGTTGTGAGAGCAACTGTACTCTTGCAAGTTCCCTTTAATTTCCTGCTTTTCGATGCTTCTTATTTTTCCATGTCTTTCTTCATGGGCAAGGTGACAAAGTCGATAAATGGTCTTGAGCCATTGGAGAAAAAAGGGTGAACTAGTTAGGGTCTCTTGGCTGTAAGTGATAGGAACACAATTTGAGCTAGCCGGAGTCCAAAATTGGGTGGGATAGGGACTGGGACTTGATGGCAGGAGGGGAGGGGCGTCCTAGGCAGCACAACTAACAAGTATCCACACAGAGGTCATTCTCCTCATCCCCACCCTCACCCAGACCTTTAGGAGAAGGCGGGTGTGAAGCTGGAGGGAGAGGCTTCTACTGTTTGGGAAAGGTGTCCAGGCTGAGGGGTGGGGAGCGATTAATCAGGAAAAACGACCGTCTTCCTTTCCGGTGGTGTGGGGCCCTGGTCTGCATGGTTCTGCTTGGCAAAAGGAAAAGCTTTCAAAAGAGCTGTCTGCAGATGTCCTACGCATGTCTGCCCCAATGCACTCCCAGACAGCACCCAACCGCTCGGGATACCCACCTCGACACCAAGCTTTGCGGGACTGGGTGACCCATAACCTCCAAATTGCCAACTCCAAGGGCGTCCAGGTCCTGAAGTTGCTCTGTTGGACATACTTGTCAGTTCCTCTTGAAACACTCTCCTCCCTTGAGCACCTCAGCATCCCTCTCGGTGTCTGCGATCCCATGCTGTCCTGGTTTTGTGTCTGCTGCCTGACTTCTCTCTTTTGTCCTCCTCTGCGGGCTTCTCCCCCTCGCTATTGGATGTCCCCGACGATTGATCCTGAGTTCTTTTCTAGTCTGTATCTAAACCCTCCTTTTAAGTGGTTTCATTTATCAACATTTCCACTTAGATGTCTTGTAGGCATCTCAAACTCAGACGTGAAAACAGGACTTCTGGTGGCCCTCCCCCAGACCAAATCTCTTCCTCTCACTCCTTTTTGTCTCGTAAGAGCCACTGTCACTTGGCTGGTCACTTGGCTGTTAAGTGATAGGAACACTTGGTTACTGGGAACCATTCTGGCCTCCCCACATTTCTGCTCTCCCCTGTCTAACCCAATAGCAAGTCATGTTGGCTGTATTTCAAAATGTATCCAGTATAAGCTGACCTCTCTTCATCTCCACCGCAACCATCTGGGTCAAGGCCATGGTCATGTCTCATGGGAAGATGGCAGCAGACTGCACAGGGCCTCCCTGTTTCCTCTCCCCCTGCTCCAGTCTTCCACAAAGCATTCTTTGAAAGGCGGATGATATCACTTCCCTACTTAACATCCTTCATTGACGCTCCACTGCCCTGAAGAGAAAGACCCACAAGGTTCTCCCTGTTTTGGGTCCTCGTAACTTCACCACCTCACCCCATGACTATCTCCTGCTCTCTCTCATTCTACACTGGTCACACAGCCCCTGTGTTCTCAGAATACACAAAGCTCCTTCCTGCCCCGGGGCCTTTGCACTGGCTTTTTCCCCTCCCTGGGAACACTTTTCTCTGTTTGCTTGGTGGTTGTTTTATTTTTCCTTATCATTCAGGGCTCAGTCTAAACATCATACTGCAGAAAGACGTTTGCATCCTGGCACTCTATTTCTCTCCAAGTATAAATCACCATTTGCAATCATTTATTTGTGTCATTGTTGACTGCATCTCACATTAGACCATGAGCACCCCGAAGGACAGGAATAATAACATCTGTAGCAGTAACATTAATCCTTAATGACTAACAAGATATTATGTGGCAGATATTTTGTGCTCAGGGAGCAGTTTTTGAATGAATGCATAAAGTAGCATCAGTGATAATGAATTATATGTCAGTCAAGGCTCTCATTTTGAGTACTGAACTACAAGTGTTTTTCTTGGTGAGACTTGTTTCTTTTTTAGATATTCAAATAATCTGGAATTGGGATTATGTTATGTTATGTATTTTATTTTATTTTATTTTATTTTGAGTAGGATTCTCACTCTCTCCCCCAGGCTAGAGTACAGTGGCATGCTCATGGCCACCATAGACTCAACCTGCTGGGTTTAGGTGATCTTTCTACCCCAAGCTTCCAAATAGCTGGAACTACAGGCGCTTACCACCACGCCTGGGTAATTTTTTGATGTATTGTAGAGACAAGGTCTCAACAAGTTGTCCAGGCTGGTCTCGAACCCCTGGGCTCAGGCAGTCCTCTTGTCTCTACCACACAAAGTGCTGGGGTTGCAGGCGTGAGCCACTGTGCTTGGCTATGAGATGTCTTAAGATGTACTCAGAGAAACCCATGATGCATTCATTTTCAAATAGAACAAAGCTACATTTCTTCAGAAGACATTAGAGGAAAAAAGACTTCTGTGGCAAGATCATTTCTTCCTCCAATAAAAACCTTTCCTTGCAAGCAGATTATATGCAGAATATTATGGAAGTGGATATGGAAACTCTGCATTGGAATCTGTACCTACGTGATACAGCCAAAAGGGCACAGATAAAACTGAGGTTCTTTTTTGGAAACAAAACTACACAACTACAATTTGCCTTCAATAAAACCTCTTGGGGCCAGGTGCAGTGGTGCCCACCTTTAATCCCAGCTCTTTGGGAGGCTGAGGCGGGAGAATCGATTGAGCCTAGGAGTTCAAGGCCAGCCTGGGCAACATGGCGAGACCTCATCTCTACAAAAAGAATACAAAAATTAGCAGGGCGTAGTGGTGCATGCCTATAGTCTCAGCTATTAGGGAGGCTGAGGCAGGAGGATCACTTGAGCCAGGAGGTCAAGGCTACAGTGAGCCAGGATTGCACCACTGCACTCCAATCTGGGTGGCAGAGTCAGACCCTGATGCAAAAGAAGAGGAGGAGGAGAAAGAAGAAGAAGGAGGAGGAGAAGGAGAAGGAGAAGGAGGAGAAGAAGAAAGAGAAAAGGAAGGAAGGAAGGAAAGAAAGAAAGAAAGAAGAAAGGAAGGAAGGAAGGAAGGAAGGAAGGAAGGAAGGAAGGAAGGAAGGAAGGAAGGAAGGAAGGAAAGAAAGAAAGAAAAAGAAAGAAAGAAAGAAAAAGAAAATGTGGAAGGGAGAGAAGAGAATCTTGCTTAGGAGGACAGCTATGGGAGCCTTCCAAAAGTTCAGATTTCTGTAAATACCAAAAATCCTGTAAAATTTTAATTGCAGATGTTTCTACCTACAACTATTATTATTAATACAGGCAAAACTTTTCAGAAACCTAACTCAACTCTCTTCCATTTTAGCCACCTGGTGGATTCATCATCTACAGAGAACCTGGGGGAGCTTTGGAGGAAGGCATGGAACTGTGGGTGACGATTGGAAAGAAAAGCTTTTCTTGCTTTTTGTGTTCAGAACCACAAGGTTCCCATTTTAATTGATACTGTCAATATTTGACGGAATTATCTTTACATGATTCCTATTTTTAGATAAAGTTATCTATTCTAATTACAGTCAAATGCGTACTTAAAATCAGCTTGCATTGGGACATTTCATGTGCTGTTTGTCCCACGATGATTTTTTTTTTTTTTTTTTGAGTCTCACTCTGTCACCCAGGCTGGAGTGCAGTGGCACGCTCACAGCTGCCCCAGCGTTGACCTGCTGGGCTCAGGCGATCCTTCCACCTCAGCCTTCCGAGTAGCTGGAACTACAGATGCGCGCTACCATGCCTGGCTAATTTTTTATTTATTGTAGAGACAAGGTCTTGCCATGTTGCCCGGGCTGGTCTCGAATTTGGGGGCTCAGGCAATCCACTTGCCTTGGCATCCCAAAGTGCTGGGATTACAGGTTGAACCATCAAGCCCAGCCCCCACATTGATTTTTAAATCAAATTCATAGACTTTTAAATTCAGTGCACACTCTATCAGATTATTGTGTTTGTTTTTGCTTTAGACTTTACATAAAAGTTATTTGTGCTAAATTGAATGGGTAGAATGAATAAGCAATAATTAACTAAACAATCATGATTATGGTTCAAGTAAAAATCCTAGAAGCACTGGGCGCAGTGGTTCACTCCTGTAATCCCAATACTTTTGGTGGTGGAGGTGGAGGATTGCCGGAGCCCAGGGGTTCAAGACCAGCCTGGGCAACTTGGCGAGACCTCGTCTCTACAATAAATCAAAAGATTAGCTGGATGTGGTGGTGCACCCCTGTGGTTCCAACTACTTGGAAGGTGGAGGTGGAAGGATCACCTGAGTCCAGCAGGTCGAAGCTGCAGTGAGCCATGAGTATGCCACCGCACTACAACCTGGGTGAGTGAGACTCTGACTCAAAAAAAAAAAAATCCTTTGGAAACAGAAGAAAGCAATTGTATGCACCAAAAGTATTGTAAAACACTTAGAGTCCAATCTCTCCAAGGTAATGACAAATTGAAACGGTTGTCACTCAAAGCCTGAAATATATATCAGCCTTTCTTAGCCTAAGGGTTGATCTTAATTCAAAACAACCTGGACCCACACTGGGTTATAATAAAATGCAAATTGCCACCAGGCCTTGGCATTCCAAGTCTTACAGAGAAAGACCGAAAAAGCGAAATTTCTTTAACACTTGTTGGCAGTATTCAATCCACACTGCAGGGAATTAAGCACGCATAAGTCAGAAATCCACTTAGGCTTGGGTATAAGTTCTACATGTTGGAGAAAGTAACACTGTTGTATTGAAGCTTTCATTTAAAATCGAAAGCATGAAATTAAGGAATATGGCTTGGCTGAATTCTTAAGAAACTGAGGACTATGATTGTTTTTGCAATATTCAGAGATGTGGATTGTTTATTCGAGACACCCTTTCTATCTGCCATGCAAGTTTAGAGACACTGGACTACTTAAACTGTCAGCCCCTCTTAAGGAATTATTTTTATTTTTATTTTTTTAGGAAGCAGGATTTATTGAGAGGACAGAAAAGCTCCCACAGTGGGAGGGGACCCGAAGGGGTTGCCCAGGAGTTATTTTTTAAAAATAAAGACTTCAGTCACAAACATGGGAAACAATTGAAAAGTACATCAATAAGGAAAAATATTAAAATATGGAAAGATCTCAGAGCTACATGACTGAGTGAAATAAACAGGTTGCAGAATATGACATATAATACCATCCCATTTAGAAAAAAGAACCCTACGTAGGCATATACTTGCACACTTCAAACTGAAATGTTGGCTACAGGGGAAGATGCGATGAGGTTTGGGCAGAAAGCGAATGCATTCATGTATTATTGCCGAAGTTAGACATTAAGAAGCAAAACAAAATCAATAACGAAGCAAACTCAATCCCATGAGGATTCTCATCTGGGAATGGTGGGTCTGAGTTGGCTGCAGCAAAAGACTTGGGTGGGAGGCCTAGCCAGAGGGTTTTATCTTCTCACAATTCTGGAGGCCAGACATCCAAGAAGCAGGGGTACCCAGGGCTGGGTCCTTCAGAGGCCTCTCTCCCGGGTGTGCAGAAGGCCGTCTTCCTTGTAACCTTGCACGGCCTGTCCTCTGCACACACACATCCCTGGGCTCTCCTTCTTTGCATGTCCTAGTCTCCTCTTCTTAGAAGGACACCAACCATACTAAGTTAGGGCCCACCCTAAAGATTTCGATTTAACTTAATCATCTTATAAAAGATCTTAGACTGAGCGTGGTAGCTCACACCTGTGTTCACAGCACTTTAGGAGCCTGAGGTGGGAGGATTGTCTAAGCCCAGAAGTTTCAGACCAGCCTGGGCAACATAGCAAGAACTTGTCTCTACAAAAAAAAAATTTTTTTTAAATGAATTGAGTGTGGTGGCATGTACCTGTAGTCCCCACTAACTGGGAGTCTGAGGCAGAAGGATCACCTGAGCCCAGCAGGTCGAGACTGCAGTAGCTATGATCGTGCCACTGTACTTCAGTCTAGGAAACACAGTGAGATCCTAACTCAAAAAAAGAAAGAAATGTAAAAGAGAGAAAGAAAGAAATGTAAAAGAGAGAAAGAAAGAAATGTAAAAGAGAGAAAGAAAGAAAGAGAGTGAGAGAGAGAGAAAATGAAAGATGCAAGAAAGGAAAGAGACAGAGAGAGAAAGAAAGAAAGAAAGAAAGAAAGAAAGAAAGAAAGAAAGAAAGAAAGAAAGAAAGAAAGAAAGAAAATCTCCAAAACTGGCTATATTCTGAGGTACTGGGGATTAGGTCTTCAACATATGAATTTTAAGGGAACATAATTCATCTTATAACACAATATTTCCATTTTCAATTCTAGACTAAGCTTGGGCTCCATTGTGTACTGGTCTTAACAACTGTGTAGCTTTATACTAAAGACAGGCCCCTGCCACTGACAATGTATTCTGGTCCACACTAAAACTGCCTCTCAGCTCAATACTCAAATGCCGTGTCTCTCTCCTTCACGCACCCATGGAGAGTTACTTGACTTCCAGCATCCTGCCTCAACTCCGTCCCGGGCTACAGAATCCTTTATTGAACCAGCTTTGCTCTGGACTGTGGATAAATCGAGGACAGACCTTGCAGCCACTTACGTTTCTAACCCTCAACATGTAGCAAAGGTCTGCCACACAGTGTCTTCGGTTGAACTGTGTCCCGCCAAAATGCATATGTTGAAGTCCTAAACCCCACGTCTCCAAATGGGAACTTATTTGGAAATACGGTCATTGCCAATATAAAGACTTAAGATAAAGTCACCATGGTGTGGATTATGCCGGGGGTGGGGGTCCCTACTCTCATGTGACTGGTGTCCTGACAAAAAAAGAGGAGATTTGGACACACAGGAAAAGCAGCCTGTAAACGTGAAGGCAGAGATTGGGGCGTTGTGTCTATAAGCCAAGGGACATCAAGATCACCAGCAAAACACCAGACCCTGGAGAGTGGCCTGGAACAGACGGTCCTTCGCGGTTCTGGAGGGTTCCGATCCCACTGACACCCTAAGCTCAGACTTTTTGTCTCCTGCATCTTGAGACACTAAATCTCATGTTTAAGCCACCCAGTTGGAGTTACCATGTGATGATGGCCCTAGCAAGCAAATCCAGAAGGCCTCAATACGCAGAGGGAATCACTGTTACCAAAAACCCCCAGACAGCAAGCATGCCTGGGACATGAGACTCCCTTCCTACAAACATTTGCTGAATTTCATTCTCTTTAGTTTCTTGTGCTTTTTTCACTGTCTCTTGCCCTGACAGGAACAGGTGACAGGAATATGGCCTGTTTCTTGCACTGTACAAAGATTGCTCTATTTCACCTCTGAGGAATCGAATTTTTTTTTTTTGAGTGCTGCTAACATCATTTGCCTAAAGTATTCCATACCAGTGATAAGTACCCAGATTAAAAGCCGTGAGCTTTACAATGAGGGGTCCCAAGTTTACCAACTCAAACTTTGCTAAAGGCACATTTTTCTTTATTTTTTGTCAGGGTCTCGCTCTACTGCCCAGGCTGGAGTGCAGTGGCACAATCATGGCTCACCACAACCGCGAATTCCTAGGCTCAGGTAGGTTATCCTTCTGCCTCAGCCTCCCAAGTAGCTGGTCCTACAGGCATACGCCACCTCACCCAGCTAATTTTTTTTTTTTTTTTTTGGTAGAGATGAGGTCTCACTATGTTACCCAGGCTGGTCTTGAATTCCTGGGCTCAAGTGATCCTCCTGCCTTGGCCTCCCAAAGTACTGGGAGTACAGGTGTGAGCCACTGCACCCGACTGAGTTACATATTTTTAACTGGCTTCACAACTGTTGCCAGGCCAGGCACAAGTTGTGCAGTCATACGCGTTTCTGGCTTTCACTCTTGTTTATGGTCTTGGAGACCATGCTCAACTATTTACAGCTGCCACTCTTCCTCGGGGACTGGTCTTGGGCATCCCCATAGAAGCCTTGGAGAGCTGAGACCAGAGACTAAATTTGCATTTGTGACCCCCGCACTACCCCGCCTAGCAAACGCTAGGTTCTGACTGTCCCGCTGCTTAAAAATCTGGGCGTCCTGACAACCACGGGTCAGACAACACAAAGCCTCAATTTTAATGTCCATTTTTCATTCAGTGTGGATACCTTGCCCACCTCCAGAATGAACTGGTGGACACATCCGAGAAAAAAATAGCTAGGGTGGGTCATAGGTCAAAGCAATTTCTAAATAAAAATAAACATTCTGAGACATTTGCTGCAAAAATCCTTTGTAATTATGGGATCTTTGGTAACTACGTCCAATAGTCGGTCCATTCAGGAACTGGGATCTTTGGTAACTATGTCCAATGGTAGGTTCATTCAGGCACTGTTTAATCTCCCTCCCTGGGAAAGTGGGGGATGATTGGGTTCAGTTCTGGGAGGTGTCCAGGAGGAGGGATAGTGTGTAGTAAGTGGCAATTCCTAGAATCAGGACCCGAGGGCAGTGCCAGGCCAGGGGCCAAAGGAACCGGCAGCAGCGGGCCTGAGCCAAGGGGTGTGTGTGTATGTGTGTGTGTGTGTGTGTAAAAGGAGGTTCCAATGCAGAAGAGGTACTAATGCAGAAGAGATCAAAGCAGATGGAAGTCTGGAGTCATGCCTGACCCAAAGTGAGGCTGCTTATGGGCTCTGTTTGTTTGTTCATTGAAGTAGCATTCACGGCTTCCCAGGTACATATGTACATATGTAAGATTCATATAAGGAAATTGGAGGCCAGGCGTGGTGGCTTACACCTCTAATCCCATTGCTTTGGGAGGCCAAGGCAGGAGGATGACTTGAAGCTGTGGGTTTCAGACCAGGCTGGGCAACATAGTAAGACCCCATATCTATAACAAATTTTTAAAAATAGTCAGTCGTGGTGATGCATCCCTGTAGTCCCAACTTCTTGGGAGGCCAGGTTGGGAGGATCCCTTGAACCCAGGAGTTCAAGGCTGGAGTGAGCTATGATCACACCACTGTACTCCAGCCTGAGCGACGAGCAAGACCCCAATCAAAACCAGGAAGGAAAGAAACAGTTAGAATCATCATCCAGTCGGCTACTTTTGATACCGTCCTTGACTAAAGGGAAGCCAGAGGTTGAGTCCCATGAAGGCCTTGCATGGGTGGTTCAGGGGATATGACGGAGGTGGTTCAGGCCACGTGACAGATGTGGTTCAGGTGATGTGACCGAGATGATTCAGGCGACGTGATGGGGTGGTTCAGGGGATTTGATGGTTGTGGTTCAGGGGATGTGATGGAGGTGGCTCAGGGGATGCGACAGACGTGGTTCAGGGAATGTGATGAATGTGGTTCATGGGATGTGACAGAGGTGGTTCAGATGATGTGACAGATGTGGTTTAGGGGATATGATGGCGGTGGTTCAGAGGATGTGACAGAGGTGGTTCAGGCCATGTGATGGAGGTGGTTCAGGAGATATGACTGATGTGGTTCAGGTGATGTGATGGAGGTGGTTCAGGGGATGTCATGGTTGTGGATCAGGGATGTGACAGAAGTGGTTCAGGTGAAGTGATGGAGGTGGTTCAGGGGATGTGACGGTTTTGGTTCAGGGGATGTGACAACGTGGTTCAGGGGATGTGGCAGAGGTCCTTCAGGCAATGCGATGGAGGGCTGGAACCTTTTCATAAAGAGCGGGCTTAGCCTAATTGGGACAATGGACATACAACATAGCTGTGCGCCTGTTGTGCCCCACAGATATCCTGCTGGGCCTGCCTGCGGAGGCTCCTGCCCTACTCTCCCGTGCAGGCCTGTCCCTCATACAGCTGTGACAGTCCTGCGGTATCCTCACTCCTGCTCTGAAGTCCAAGGCCAGCTGTAATCCACACCAAGGCCCCATCACTCTGCCGAGTCAACCCCCCCCCCCCC
>NW_007248523.1:395277-480978 GCF_000164805.1 Carlito syrichta
CCCCCCCCCCCCAAGGCTTCATGGCATGCACTCCTCCACGCCAGCTTTCTTGGAGCTTCTAATGAAGCCCAGCATGGCCCAGTGTTGTCTCCTGGGCCTGGCCGTCTGCCTCTTCTGGAATGTGTACTGAGAGCTTGCTCTGGATCCTTCCCAATCAGGCCTTCACTGTGGCCAGGAGGTCTCAGCAGACAAACCGGGTAATCGAACATATGCTAGTTGTTTACTTTGTCCATAAAGCAGTGACCACACTCGGAGGAGAAATTGCCTTGTTAAAAAAAAATGACTCTGTTCCTAATCACTCAGTGCCTGACTCTGCCAGCTGCAGGGACTTTCTTTCCAGCAATTAAAATAAACAATTCCACATGTGCACAGCTAACCTTGCAGAAAAAAGGGTGTCAGAAAATAAAGATGTCACAGGATTTGAAATAAAGCGTGTGGTAGAGCGGCCTGGCTCTCTTGATTTCAAAATAGCTTTTCTTGGAGCTTCAAAGTCTTAGCAACATTAGAATGGGGGGAGAACGTGGTACTCACGTGGTCCGACCTCCATGGTTCACGGTGAAGGAAACAGAGGACTTGTTTTTCCAGCATCTTTGGCCATCGGAAGAGCTGAACCTAGAAACCTGCTCCAAACTTGTTGTGTTGTGCCTTCCTGTCCCTTGGAGATGGCCAGGGAGAACCCCAGGGGTCAGAGAAGGCTCCAGGAGATAGAACCAGCGCTAGGTCGGAAATTAGAGGAACCGGCAGAGATTGCTACAGGCCAGGGGAAAAGAACTTAAGAGTGGGAGTGAAGACCAGGTGTAGTGACTCACTCCTGTAGTCCCAACAATTTGGGAGACCAAAGTAGGGAATCGTTTGAGGCCAGGAGTTCGAGACTGGCCTGGGCAACCCAGCAAGACATTGTCTCTATCAAAAAAAAAAAAAAATCAAAAAATTATCTGAGTGTGGTGGTGTGCATTTGTATTCCCAGCTTTGATGGTCTGAACCCAGCAGGCCGAGGCTACAGTGAGCTGTGATTGTACCAAGGCACTCCATCCTGGGTAACAGAGTGAGACCCCAACTCAAAAAAGAATCGAGACAATTGCTATTTTTCCCTCTTCATGACCAGCGCCCCAAGAAGCAAATAGAAAGCACACTCTACAAAGGATCTAGGAGGAGAATGCGGATGCTGAGGGGGGAGAGGAATGGAAGAAATGAGAGAAAGTGAAAAACAGAGCGGATTCTCTCTCAGGAACTCTAGGGACATGCAGAACTGAAAGAATAATCTGAGGCCCCATGTGGGAACGTTGAACCCACGCCCTCCCCCTGCTCCCACAGCCGGGTGGAGGGATCCCGGCTCCAGACAGCAGCACACCCCAAGAGAGCCATGACTGCTGCTGGACAGAGCTGAGTTTCTTTCCTTTCCTTCTCTTTCCACCCTTCCCCCTGACTTCCTCAAAACCAGGACATCGTAATTAGAGAACTGAAGGTTAAAATTCTAAATCTACCGTTTTTGCGTTTTATTGATCATTTTTATTTTAGATCCAAGGGGTGCCTGTGCGGGTTTGTTACCTGGGTGTATCACACAAGAGTGAGGCTTGGGCTTCTATTGAACCCGTCACCCAGGTGGTGGGCATGATACCCAATGGGTGGTTTTTCAACACTTACCCCATCCCTCCCTCCGCCCTTAGGAGCCCTCAATGACTGTTGGCCCCATCTTTATCCCATGTGTACTCAGTGTTTAGCTCCCATTTATGGGTGAGAACATGCAGTATTCAGGCTTCTGTTCCTATGATAATTCACTTAGAATGATGGTCTCAAGCTGCACCCATGTTGCTGCAAAGGACATGATTTTGTTCTTTTTTATGGCTGCATAGTATTCCATGGGGCATATGTACCACATTTTCTTCATCCAGTCTGCCATTGATGGGCACCTGGGTTGGTTCCATGTCTTTGCTATGATGGATAGTGTTGTGATAAACATGCATGTGCGGGTGTCTTTTGGGTTGAATGATTTGTGCTCCTTTGGGTAAACACCCAGGAGTGGGATTGCTGGGTTGAATGCTTGACCTATTTTTAGTTCTTTTTTTTTGAGTTGGATCCTCACTCTGTGGCCCAGACTGGAGCGCAGTGGCACACTCCCAGCCACTGCAGACTCGAATTGCTGGGCTCCGGCAATCCTTCTGCCTCAGCCTTCCAAGTATCCAGAACTACAGGTGCACATTACCACACCCGACTAATTTTTGATTTATTGTAGAGACAAGGTCTCACCAAGTTGCCCGGGTGGCTCTCAAACCCACGGGCTCAGGCAATCCATTCGCCTCGGCCTCCCAAAGTGCTGGGATTACAGGCTGAGCCACCAAGCCCAGTCCTATTTTCAGTTCTTTGAGAAATCTCCAAACTGCTTTCCTCAGGGGCTATACTAGCTGACATTCCCACCAACAGCATTCCCTTTTCTCTACATATAGTGTATATTAAAAGAAAAATCAAAAGGCTAGACATAACTGAAAATCAAAGGGCTGACACAGCAAAAATACTTGCAGTAATCTCAGTGCATACAAATAAAAAAGACGGAACTGTTAAAACAGAGAGGGTGTGGCACAGAGAAGGAGATAAGCAAACATACAAATAATTGGTGTCCCTGAAATAGAAGATTAACAAGAGGAGGAGAAAACAAACTCAAAGGTATATACATGAAATCTCCCTGGCAGAATTGAGCCTTCCAATGAAAAGCACACCCCCTGTGCTTGGAGATTTTGATGCTGAAGATTCCATTCCAGGAAATCTCCAGGCATCTGGAAAAACACATATGAACAGAAACGAATGAGATTGACCTCAGAATTCTTTACAGCAATCAAAGCCATAAAACAATGAAGCAATGTCTACAAAGTTCTGAAGAAAAGTCTAACCTAAGATGATTACATTCTGTCAAGATGTCATTCAAGTTGGACATGGTGGCTTACCCTGTAATCTCAACACTTTGGGAGGTGGGAGGCAACAGGATTGTCTGAGCCCAGGGCTTCAATCAAGACCAGCCTGGCAACAGGGCGAGACCTCATCTCTACAATAAATCAAGAAATTAGTGTGTGGGTGTGGTAGCGGCGCACGCCTGTAGTCCCAGCTACTCCAGAGACTGAGGCAGTAGGATCACCTGAGCCCAGAGGTCGGGACTGCAGTAGCCATGAGTATGCCACTGCACTCCAACCCGGGCAACAGAGTGAAACCTCAACTCAAAAACAAAAACATGCATTCAAATATAAAGGCAGCGGGCAGAAATCTCCAGACAGTATCATGAGTCTTCTTGAAAAAAATATTTTACAATTAAATCTTACTAATTGTAGACGAATCATGATTTTAAAACAAACATAATCCATCAGGAGTAGGGAAGCCTGGCAAGTGAAAATGAAATCCACTTAAATACTAAGTTAAAACTGACAATTATGAGAATACATAATTATAGAACATAGTGTAAGTGTTAGCAGCCTGGAAAATATTAGAATAATCATACAACCCATAAAATTTGGAGGGGATCAGGTGGAAGAAGTATTAACATTTTCATCTTTCATGGTAGGAATTGATCAGTATTGTCCGAAATTGATACATAAATGTATAACACAAACAATAATACTAGCAGCCTCCTCTTCCCCTGTTCATAACTACTCTTTCCCTAATGGTAGAGGAAGTTCTAGGAAACAATTCTTTTGTGATGAAGAAACTTTTATGTGATAGTCAGTAATTCCTTCAGTTTCGCATCAATTTCTTTTGTTAAATTTCAACGAATACTAAATGCCTAAAAAATTAAAAACAGCAGCTACATATGATGCCAAGTTTATAGTGATGATTTTGCTTACTAACCATTTCAACTTTCTATAGGAAAAGAAAATATTCAGTTCATGTTCTTACTTAAGAATCATGGTTGCTCGAGCCTGGGCATTTGAGACCACCCTGGGCAACACAGTGAGATCTCATCTCTACAAAAAATAAAAATAAAAAAATTAGCCAGGCATGGTGGCATGTGCCAGTAGTCCCCGCTACTCGGGAGACTGAGGTGGAAGGATCACCTGAGCCCTGGAGGTTGAGGCTGCGGTCAGTCACGATTGTGTCACTGCAATCCAGCCTAAGTTACAGAGTGAGAGACCCTGACTCAAAAAAAGTCATGGGCTTAGGGTGGTTCAAGACACTTTCATCTCTTCATGTTTAGGACTGTTCAATTTCTTATAATAAACTATTTTTTTAACAAAAATAAAGTAACTTACAGTTTCTTACAATACCGGGGGACTCCCAAAAAACCAGAATTATTTTTTGGAGGGCAGACTTCTTATAATACAGGTTTGCCCTGCGGGTAAGTGTTCTAGGAACTCATCGACATCAGTGGACCAGCTAGAGTTGTGACAGGCTGCTTCCACCTTCAGTGATTTGTGTGTGTGTGTGTGTGTGTGTGTGTGTTTAAATTCTTTCAATGCATTTGTTCACGTAATGATGACGGGGGATTTATGAGTGCATCTGCCCACACAAGTCTGAGTGTTCAGCAGTTTTTGACCAAAACCACCTTCCCTATTCATTCCATCTTGCCCCAGGTGACTTTTTCTTGTTTCCCCGGATGAGAAAAAGTCCTCAGAGGGAAGTGTTTTGCCCACATGGAAGAGATGAAACAAAAGATGGCAGAAGCACTAAAAGGCATCCAAATGGACGAATTCGGAAACCGTGCTGAGCAGTAGAAAAAGTGTCTCGATAGGCAGATTGCATCCAACAGAAAGTCCTTTGAAGATGACTGAAGTTTAAACATGTAAGCATAAATCCACAATGTTAAAGACTGAAGATGACTAAGACCATGCCAGGATGACAACTGGTCCATCCAGGGTGGCTGATGTGAATGCCGGCCATACCACTGTCTTTGAAAACAGTCCAGGCTTCAGCATTCCCTGTGACCTTGGGCTTCCCTGGGCCTGCTCACTGCTCACTGCTCCAGCCTCCACTCCCTCAGCTCCTGGTGGTCACAGTTGCATGTCCCAGGCTCCAGCCGTGTTGAGCTGCCAGTTATTTCCGGCCAGCCCACTGCCTCCTACTCCCAGGCCTTTAATTTTCTGCTTACACCTCTTTTCTGTCCCCTCCCTCAGGCCTTTCACAGAGCTCATTTTCTGGTTAATGTCTATTAATATAGCAACATTTATCATTTCAACCCTTTGGGTTTTTTTTATTTTTTGTGTTTTTTATTTTTTTATTTTTTGAGTTGGGGTCTTGCTTTGTCGCCCAGGCTGGGGTGCAGCGGCATGATCACGCCTTACCACAGCCTCAGTCTTCTGGGCTCAAGTGATCCTCCCACCTCAGTCTTTCGAATAGCTGGAACTATAGGTGCATGCCCAGCTAATTTTTTTGTATATTTGTAGAGATGAGGGTCTCACAATGTTGCCCAGGCTGTATTGAACTCCTGGACTCGAGTGATCCTGCCACCTCCAGATTGCTGGGATTAAGGAATGAGCCACTGTACCCGGTCTCATATTAACCATTTTTATTCACTTCAGGGAGCATGAAGTACATTGACAATGCTGTACATTCATCACTGCTTTTAATCTCCAAAACATTTTCTTCATCTGAAACTGAAACTCCATACTCATTAAACAACTTCCTATTCTTCCTCTCTTTAGCCCCAGGTAAGCACAATTCTGCTTCCTGTCTCTTTGAATTTACCTATCCTAGGTACCTCCTATTAGTGGAATCATACTGTATTTTTCTATGTCTGGCTCATTTCAGTAAGCATAATGCTTTCTAGGTTCACCCATTTTATAGCATGTGTCAGAATTTTCTTCCTTTTTAAGGCTGAAGAATAACCCATTGCATGACTATACCATATTTTGTTTATCCTTTCACCAGTTGATAAACATTTGGTCATTTCCACCTGCTGGCTATTGTGAACAGTGCTACTATAAACATAGATGTAAGCCGGGGTACGGTAGCTCACGCCTGTAATCCCAGCACTTTGGAAGTCCTAGACAGGTGAATTGCTTGATCCTGGGAGTTAGAGACCAGCCTGGGAAACATAGCAAAACCTCATCTATACGAAGGAAAAAGAATTAAAAAAAATAAACTGGACATAGTGGCACGTGCCTGTAGTCCCAGCTACTTGGAAGACTAAGGTTGAAGGATTGCCTGAGCCCAGGAAGTCAAAGCTGCCATGAACTGTGATCGTTGTGATCATGCCACTGCGCTCCAGCTTGAGTGACAGAGTGAGATCCCAACTCAAAACAAAAGAAAATAAAACACTGATGTACAAATCCTATTGCTTTTAAGGACTCCACTAGAATGTCATCTTCTGATGGAAGCTATTCCTGGTTTCTTTATCTGGGGTTGGGGACCTACCCATTGTGTTCTCGTGACATCTTGCACACACACCATCCTATTTGCCAGATTACTTCACAATTGCTGGTTTATAAATTCTGTCTGTCATCTTCCCTTACTAGATTAGGAACAACTTGAGAGCAGGGATCACGTCATTCGACTCAGAATTCCTGTGGCCCACCTGATGCTCAGAACAAGGCAGAGACCATGAAACTTTGGAAAGGGATTTATTGGCCAGGGTTGCAGCACACTGTAGTAACACAGCTGGACCACGAATGTCAGAGACCATAACAATCCCACAGACATTCTGATATGCAAGCCTACCAGGACGCAAGGCCGGCAGGAAGAGGAGAAACAAAGCAAGAAAAACCAACCAAACTAGAAAACGTGAGGCAAGGTCCCTGAGGATATCCTGCCCCTGTGAACTATTATGGCAGGAGGCCGACACCTGTGTGGCTGAGTCTCTAATCTTTCTTGCGAATTCTCCGTTGCATGGTGTGTTCATCAGGGCTCTCCAGAGAAGTAGAGCCAATAAGATGTACATATATGTATATATGTAGAGAAAGAGATTTATTACAAAGAATTGGCCCACACAATTATGGAAGCTGGCAAGTTCCAAGATCTGCAGGAAGAGTTGGCAATCTGGAACCCCCAGGGAGCCAATGTTGAGCAGTTCTGGTCCAAGAACTGGCAGACTCAAGAACCAAGAAGAACCAGTGTTTCAGTTGGAGTCCACAGGCAGGAAAAAGCTGATGTCCGGCAGGAGGAATTCTTGCTTACTCTGAGGAGAGTCAGTCTTTTTGTTCTAGTCAAGTCTTCAGGTGATTGTATAAAGACCACCTGCGATAGGGAGGGCAATCTACTTTCCTTAGTCTGCTGATTTAAATATTAATTGTCTCCAAAACACCCTCGGAGAAACACCCATGATAATGTTTGACCCACTATCTGGGCACCCTGTGACCCAATCAAGTTGACACACAAAATTAACCACCTCACATAGTTTCCCAAGTCATGCATGTGCCCAGTTTTCTGATGCAACATGAGGAAGAAATGTGAAAAATAACACTAAGAGGGAAACTAGCCCACACCCCTGGGAGGTGGAGAAAGCTGCTTCCAGAAACACAGATCCTTGTCTGCTCTCCTTGCTGGCCACCATCAGACTTAGGGGCTGGGGACGTGTGAGCACAGCTGACTAGAAAAATAGGACCCAGAGTGCCCAAACCATCCTGACCGCCTTGAAATCTTACTGAGAGAAAACCATACTCTAGAGTTGAGTAAGCAAAACTGGAGAAAAATGAGAATAAAATAAGACCATAATATACAAGGAATCCAGCCTATGGTGTGTATCTGGTTCACATACGTTTTATTTCCAGAACTTCTTCCTGTAGCAGCTCCTGGCAATTGGATGAAAAGCATCTATGTTGAGTGGAACAGAAGACCAGAAAATACAAAACTCAAGCTTTCCATTGGAGAGGGGTGTTTATATTTTTGTTTTATAATTTCTTTAAATTATTTTATTTTAGATTCAAAGTGTGCACGTGCAGATTTGTTATATGGGTCTATTGTGTGATGGTGAGGTTTGGGCTTCTATTGAGTCCATCACCCAGCTGGTGAGGATTGTACCTAATGGGGAGTTTTTCAACCCTTACTCCCCTCCCTCACTCCCTCCTTGAGGAGTCCCATGTCTCTTGGTCCCATCCTTATGCTCATGTGTGTTTCGTGTTTAGCACCTACTTATGACTGAGAACATGCAGTATTCACTTCTCTGTTCCTGTGATAATTTGCTTAGAATGATGGTCTCCAGTTGCATCTGTGTAGCTGCAAAGGACATCATTTTGTTGTTGTTGTTGTTGTTTTATGGCTGCATAGTATTCCATGGTGTATATGTACAACATTTTCTTTATCCAGTCCACCACTGATGGGCACTTGGGTTGGTTCCATGTTTTTGCTCTTGTGAATCATGCTGTGATAAACCTATGAGTGCAGGTGTCCTTCTGGTAGAGTGATTTATATCCCTTTGAGTAAACACTCAGTAGTGGGATTGCTGAGTAGAGTGGTAAATCTATTTTTAGTTCTTTGAGAAATCTCCAGTTTTCCACAGGGCTGCACTAGCTGATGTTTCTGCCAACAGAGTATGAGCATTCCCTTTACACCTTGTCAACATCTGTCTTTTTTTTTTACTTTTTGGTAAGAACCATACTGACTGGTGTGAGATGTCATCTCATTGTGGCTTTGATTTGCACTTCTCTGAAGATTAGTAATGATGAGCAGTTTCTCATGTTTGTCGGCCGCTTGTATGTCTTCCTTTGAATACATTTTATACCTTTTAAAGATGGAGCAAGAGTGGGCAGGGGAAGTTTAAAGTTTTATCTTATCTTTTTAGGAGTGTCTTTCTAAGTGTTTAAAGGGTCAATAAATATTTTCTTTGCAAAAAGCGAAGGAGAGAAATCTGGAAGAGAATGAGGTAAAATACGATTAACAAACAAAAAATGTTGAAAGATAAAAAGAGGAAATTGCACGTGAAGCATAAGAAATATTCGTGGACCGAACTAAGGGGGAAGTATGGGAATAAAATGGGGTTTGAAGGATGTAGGGAAAAAATCAAGTGAGAAAAATCCTCTTCTACTGGGAGGCTGGTTTGGTTTTGTTTGTTTTGTTTTGTGTGTGTGAAAAGAGCCCCAGAACTCCAGAAGCTGCTGCAGGGGACCGACACTCACTGGACACAAGGCAAGCACTAAGCTTTCTGGGTGAGTTATGCCGCTTTGTCTCCAGCAATCTGGGAACGTAGACATCATCCTCCCCATTTAATAAGTGCGCGGAGTCTACGCAACTTCCCAGCGTTTACCTGGCTGATTGATTCAAGGTAGGTATGCATCTAATTCAAGTTCTTTCTGCAATATCCTGATGTCTTCTGAGAAGCAATAAGAGGATTTTTAATCTATTTTGTTTTCATAAATGTCAAGAACGCAAAGTTTGGTGTTGTGGAAGGCAGATCAATGGTCCCACAAAGACGTCTACAATTTATCCCTGGGACCTGTGAATGCATGACATTACATGGCAAAGAGGAATTGGGGTTGTGGATGGAATTAAAGTTGCTAATCAGCTGGTCTTTTTTTTTTTTTTTGAGTTGGTGTCTCACTCTGTCAACCAGGTTGGAGTGCCGTGTCATGATCACAGCTCACCACAGCCTCCACTTCCTAGGCTCAGGCGATCCTTCCACCTCAGCCTCCTGAGTATCTGGGACTACAGGCATGTGCTGACATACCCAGCTAATGTTTTATTTTTTGTAGAGATGAGGTCTCGCGGTGTTGTCCAGGTTCTTGGACTCAAGTGGTCCTCCTGCCTCAGCCTCCCAAAGTACTGGGATTTACAGGTGTGAACTATAAACTGCCATGCCCAGCCTCAACTGAATTTAAAGTAGCAAGATTATTCTGGACTATCTAGGTGAGCTCAGTGTAATCACAGGGGTCTTTAACATTGGGAAAGCAGGGCAGAAGTTGGGGTCGGAGTGAGGCAATCTGAAATTCAACTTGCTGCTGCTGGCTTTGAAGAGAGAGGAAGGGGGCATCTGTGAAAAAGACCACAAAATGCAGACAGCCTCTACAAGGCAGAAAAGGTGGGAAAATTGGTTGATTCTCCCATAGGACCTTCAGAAAGAAAAGTAGCCTTCCTATCACCTACATTTTAGTTCAGAGAGTCCCGTTGCAGACATCTGACCGTCAAAACTGTAAGTAAATGAACTTGCATTGTTTTAACCCACCACATTCAGAGGTTCTTAGAGCCTTCAATTTCATTGCCTTTGCCATGGCAAACTTTCTTGTCCATTCAAGTAATTTAAAGACATTGCATATATAAAATATAAATATAAGGCATTTCACATATAGTTTCCTCATGTCCCTGAAATGGTCTTAAAAGGGAAGTAAGATTGGTACTCTTTTTTTTTTCTTAAATACATTAAGGAAACTGAGGATTTAAACAACTTGGCTGTGTGCTATGGCTCTCGCCTGTAATCCCAACACTTTCAGAGGCCAAGGTGGGAGGATCACTTGGGGCCAGGAGTCCAAGGTCAGCCTGTGCAACACTGTGAGACGTCGTCTTCACAAAAAACATTTTAAAAAATTCTGAGTGTAGCCCCAGCTACTCAGGAAGCTGAGCAGGAGGATCACCTGAGCCCAGGAGGTCAAGGTTACCATGAGCCATGGTTGCACCACTGCACTCTAGTTCAGGCAACAGAGTAAGACCCTGTCCCTTAAGAAGAAGGAGAAGGAGGAGGGGGAGGAGGAGGAGGAAGAAAAAGAAGAAGAATTTAAGCAACTTGCTCACAGTCATGCAGCTTATACATGACCCAAATAATCACAACCTCCAAAATACGGGATTGTGCTGACGTCTCAATGTGCTGCTGCTCATGAGAGAAGTAGGGGTGGGCGGGAAGGGACAGCAAAGCATCCAGTAAGTTCTCAAATGCACAGGGACCCACAGAGGCCAGGGTCCAGGGGTTAGGTGAGTAGTGAGAATTCATGTGGCCAGAGGGGAGGGGAGGGCGAGACCGGCTGTGCTCTAGTTGAAGTTGCGCTGTTTGTGGCCCCATACCTTGTCCCGCCTAATTCCCTTTTCCATCTCACTCTTGTTGCCCGGGATTGAGACACGCAGGCAAGCCTCAGCATAAGCGTTGTCTAAGCCTCTTGTCCTGCAGGAAACCTCGGCTTAGACAGATATCCTGAGGGATGATCACACTTTGGTTGAAACAGAAAAAGTGGCTTTTTGGAGAAGTTGATGATGTAAGAAAGTCTTTGGATTTAAGTAGAAGCCCCAAGATCATCTCTTGGATTGGTGAGGAAGAACATCCTAGAGGGAAGACGGCAGGGATGAGTGACCTAAAAGCAAAAATAGGGACGTGTGTAGGTGGGAAAATAACACCGATATGGTAAAGAAAGGCAGAAATGAGCAGAGAAACACAAAGATGGGGTCAGATTTGGAAAAGGGTTTAGATGCTAACTAATGCATCCTACACCCAATGCATGGCTCTCCTCTCCACCCTCCCACCAGGACAGGGCATGTGTGCTCCGTGCTCCCTACAGGACAGGGCATCCATGCTTTCTGACAGCTGCTGCTTGAACATGTCCTGCAATGTAAACTCACGACTCACACATAAATCCTTCCATTTTTGCACAATCCTAAACCAAACTGTATCAAAATTTGCCGGCTTGCAAACTCTACCCATTGGTTCTGTTCTGACCATTGCAGCAACTCCCAACAGTGTAATGCTTTTTCTCCATAAAAGTGCGTCAGATATTTCAAGACCATGAACAGTTTCTTCTCTTTCTATAGGGGCTAAACAAATTCCTCTGACAGCCCCACTCATGTTATCATTCCTAGATCCTTCATCATCTTGTTTGGTTGTCTTTGAAAGACACAGGTGTGTTAATGAGCCTTGACTCACGGAACCGGGAATGGAACATGGCATTTCATGTGGGCTGATGAAAATCAGAGCACAATAGTATTGTTCAAATTTTGATTTATTGTTCTGTTTAAAAAAATCTGGGATAGAACTTGTTTCTTGGCCATCATTCAATGATACTGGGTCATAGTGAGTATAAAATCAGTTTCAAAACACTGCTCTCTTTTCAGGACAGGTCAGATGTTTCAGGGGTTTTCTGATTATCTGGATTTTCAGTACTAAAAAATGTGGAGACCAACATTGTCGGTGACCAGCACTGACCAAGGGTGGGTTAGGACCCGCACCAGAGAATCTCGACGGCGAGAAGAGACCACTCGGAGGCAGTTCTTCTGGGAACAGTCTGATCAGGACTGAAGCCAAATTTTATTCGGGCTCCTTCCAACTTATATACCATTTTCTATACCCTCCAGCAGTGTGATAATCACTTACTGGGGGCGTACAAGTTCCATGCTTTACAAACTATGCATCGCAAGACCACCACGAGATCTGCAATTTCCAAGCAAACAATTCGAATTCCATGATGCCTGCCGTGCTTACATTAAGGTCACAGGTGCACAATTTCAATACAAATCGTTCAAAGTGTATTCCATAATGTTCAATGAATCATTCATATTATACTCTTTGTTCTATACCCTGATTAATACAAAAAACTTTTCTAAGTTAACTCTAGGTTCAATCCAAGTTCACTGACTCCCAATATTTTTAACGATTAATATTATCAACTTAACACTATACTATAATCTATAAGTTTAGTTAAATGACTTAACTGTCAGTTATACTATTAACCTATTATGATTTAACGTAATGCCTTATAACTCAGTTAAAACTTATTCTTAAACTACAAAACTTTACTATAATTCATATGTTTCATATGTCTAAACTTTAATTTTTATATGATCTAGTGATTGGACTTTAATACTATGCTATATCCTATTAAGCTAATACCTCATCATTAATTCTTTTATAAATCGTATAGTAATTATTATATTTGAATAATGTAGCAAAAGGAAACAAACAGCAAGCATAAATTTACGCAACTATGAGTGTATATGTATATATTTTATCCTAACAAGTCTACTCTAAAAATCAAATAGTAGCTGTCACACTCTTGAACAAGGAAATGCATGGCTGCCAAGATGGCGGCCATGGGCTGAAGCAGACAGAGTTTCGGTAATTAATGAAACAAAAGAAAACGTTCTGCCTGGCTAGGGGCAGGGCGACAAAACTATCATGGTAATTTAGTTTCTAATCTTAGCCCTAGGGGAAACAGCTTTCCAAAGCTGACTAACCAGTCTACCAGGAAATAGAAGTTAAAAAATATCTAGAAAGAAGTAAAACTTAGAAAGACAGAGAAAAATAATTCTGCTATGCACTTTCCATCAGGTGTATTGAGATTTACTTATAAGTTCTACTGCCATGTATACACACTGGTCACTAATCACACGCCAATATTATAGGTATAACTGATATCCTATGTGAGAGGCGATCTTCCAGATGGGCCTTTACAGGCCTCAGCCATGTAGCTATAGATGTTGGCTCCCAACACAACATAGCATTATAAACCTAAAAAAAATTGTTTCGAGGAAGGATATTTTTTAAAAAGACAAAGGGTTAGAAGAAGATGGTATCAGATGGAAAGTCATATCGAATGTAGAGTTTTAGAACTGATAAATACCACATGGGTAAATATGAAAGCATTTTCAAAAGTAATTTATTAATTTCTTTAAGAGCTAACCAGCTGTTTAAAACAGTATGTATAACTGTGTGTTTGGGGATTTCTAACATATGAAGGCAAAATGTATGGCACAAAAAACAGAAGAGAGTCACCTGTAATCAGGTCTTGAATTATATGTGCAGTAATATGTTATTTGAGAGTAGACTGTGATCATTTAAAGATTCGTATTGTAAACCCTAGAACAGCCGCTAAACAAAAGGAAATGGTATAGCTATCAATCCAATTATGAAGATAAAATTTAAAATACTTGACCTAGGAAAACATCACCAAGAGAAGGAAAAAAGTAACAAAGAACAGATGAGATAAACTTCAGTTTGTCACAATTGGTTTTCACAGTGCCAAGACTTTAAACAAATATGTCTGTAATTACATTAAATGTAAAAAGTATAAGCACCACAATTAAAAGGCAGAGTTTGGACTTTTTTTAAAGGAAAAATCTGCTATATGCAGTATAAAGGAAATACATTTTAAAAATAAAGACACAAATAGGTTGAAATAGAAAAAGATATACTATGTAAGCTCTAGTGTGTCTAAGTGCACCTATTTTAAGTATATGATTCAATGTGTTTTGACAACAAATGTTTACACCCTTCTAACTACTACCACCGTTAAACTGCTATTCACATTTTCTATTTTGCCATGTTTCAATTTTGGTTTTAGAGAGCTGAAGTAGTGATGTTAGCATCAGGGAAAAAAAAAAAATGAGGACCAATCATACCAGAAATGAAGAGGAAGATTTTTTTTGCAATAGGAAGATCAAAGAGATATAGCGATCTTGATTGTATATGCACCTAATTACACAGCTTCAGATGCATGAAGAAAAATCTAACAGAATAGAAAGGAGAATTAGACAAATCCGGATTTATAGTTGCAAGTTTCAACTGTTCCCTCAATAATAGCACAGACAGAATATCTGTAAAACAATACTATCAACAAATTTTACCTAATTGAAATCTATAGAACACTATACCCAACAATAGCAGAATTCACTTTCTATGCAGAATATACATTCTACTAAAAAGCACATTTTCATGAGGATAGACCCCATGCTAGGCCATGAGGCAAGTTTCAGTACAAGTGAAAGAACTGAACTTATTAAGAGAATATTTTGGTCTCCAGTGGAAATGAATTAGACATCAATACTTAAAAGATAATCTTAAAATTTCTACTTGGATCCGGGCTCGGTGGCTCAGCCTGTAATCCCGCACCTTTGGGAGGCTGAGGTGAGTGGATTGCCTGAGCCCGCGGGTTCAAGACCCACCTGGGCAACTTGGCGAGACCTCATCTCTACAATAAATCTAAAAAAAAATCAGCCGGGCGTGGTAGCGCATGCCTGTAATTCCGGCTACTCGGAAGGCTGAGGCGGAAGGATCGCCGGAGGCTAGCAGGTCGAGGCTGCGGTGGCCGGGAGCGGCCACTGCCCTCCAGTCTGGGCGACAGAGTGAGACTCCAACTCAAAAAAAAAAAAAAAAAAAAAAAAATTTCTACTTGGAAGTAAACTACATACTGATAAATAATTTATGGGTAGAAATTACAAGAAAAATTAGAATTTTTTTTAACTGAGTGAAAATAAGAACACAACATATCAAAGTTTGTGGGATGCAGCCGAAGCTGTACTTACAGAAAATTATGTTTAAATACTTAAGTTAGAAGGGAAAACTCAAAGTTCAAGAAGTAAGAGCACATTAAAATAAACATTGAAAACATTTAAAAAACACATTAAAATCATAAGTAGAAAGAGATAAAAATAAAAGTGGAGGTCAATGAAACAGAAAAAGGATAACTAATACAAAACAATAAACAATAAAAGCAAAATGCTGGTTCTTTGAGAGTAGTAAAATCTGTAAGCCACTATCTACACTGAAATTTAAGAGAGAGAGCGAGAGGGAGGGAGAGAGAGAGAAGACACAAATTAACTCTACCAGGAATTTTTTAAGGGTGATATTGCTACTGATCCTATAAACATTAAAGGAATAGCAGGTAAATATGATTAACAACTATATCAATAGATTTGACACTTGGATGAAATGGACACTTTTCTTGAAAGATACCAATAACCAAAATTGAAGCATGGCAGAGTAGAAAATGTGGATAGCAGTTTAATGATAGATGTAGTTACAAGGGTGTAAACATTTGTCAAAACACACTGAAATATATACTTAAGATAGGTGCACTTTATTATATGCAAATTTTACCTCAATAAAATGGATTTTTAAAAAGTAGGTGGCAGCTAGAAATGCATTTGGAGCATATGTATTTGTGTATTTGGAGAAATGACACGTTTGTCCACATGCTAAAGGAAATGACCCAGTAAAAAGGGAGAAATTACAATATAAATACATTTTTCAGTAGCCTTAGGGGTTGCAAATAGCTTTTGGTTACATGGATGTATTATTACCATTTTTTTTTTTGAGTTGGAGTCTCACTCTGTCGCCCAGACGGGAGTGCAGTGGCCGCTCCCGGCCACCGCAGCCTCCACCTGCTGGGCTCCGGCGATCCTTCTGCCTCAAGCCTTCCAAGTAGCCGGAATTACAGGCATACGCTACCACGCCCGGCTGATCTTTTTTTTTGATTTATTGTAGAGATGAGGTCTCGCTGCCCAGGCGGATCTCGAACTCGCGGGCTCAGGTAATCCAATCACCTCAGCCTCCCAAAGGCGCGGGATTACAGGCTGAGGCACCGAGCCCGGCTATTGATGCATTATATAGTGGTGAAGAAGTCTGGGTGCATCCACCACTCCCACCTGTGCACACTGTCCCCAGTAGGTGATTTTCTGTCCCTCCACCCCTTCTGAGTCTCCAGTGTCATCATACCATCTCTATGCCTTTGCAGGCCCTTAGTTTAGCTTCCACTTATAAGTGAGAACATGCGGTGTTTGGGTTTCTGTTCCTGCATTAGTTCACTTGGGACGGTGTTCTCCAATTCCATCCAAGTTGCTGCAGAAGACATTATTTCATTCTTTTTGATGGCCAAATAGTATTGAAAGGAAGAAATTGATGATACGGATGAGGTAGAGAACTGTGAAATGTCTTTGAGTGGTAGAGGGAACAGGATGTAACATCCAACTTGAAGGACTGACTTTGGACAGGAGCATCTAACAAGAGAGGAAGCACAACATATGTTCACACCTTCTGGTAGGTTGTACATATGGTGGGGAGGAGGGACTTGTGGGATGTCTCTGCTGTTTGCTTCTATTTACTCCGACTTAGCAAGGAATGGGGAGGAGGTGTAGGAAGCTTGGAGTAGAATGGTGCCACTGTCATCCCGGGAGGAGGGTGTGAATGGACGAGGAGAGGGTGGTGTCACTGCTGGCAGTACTAGGATCTCTTGGGATTAGCAGCCATGCATTTGAGTCCAGTCAGCACAGTTTGTGTTTTCCTTTCATCCTATTTGGCTCCACAGATGCAAATGCAGAGCTGGTGAGGAATTGGGTTGAACCAGGCTTAGGATTTTGCCAAGCAAAGCGGGAGGGGACCCAGAGAGTCGCGGGTGTGCAAGGGAGGATCCCAAAACACCCAGAATTTATTTATAAAAAATTGTGTATTTATTCTTACATGTTTAAACTTCAGTCACCTTCAAAGTGCTCTCTGTTGGATGTAATACACCTATCGAGATACTTTTTCCACTGCTCAAAACGGTTTTTGGACTCGTCCATTTGGATGCCTTTCAGTGCTTCTGCCGTTTTTTGTTTCACCTCTTCCACATTGGCTAAACGTTTCCCTTTCAGGACTTTTTTCATGCAGGGAAACCAAAAAAAAGTTGCTTGGGGTGAGATGGGTGAAAAGGGAGGGTGGGGCACAGGCATGCCATTTTTGATCAAAAACTGCTGAACACTCAACACGGTATGGGCAGGAGTGTTGTCGTGATGGAAGAACCAGTCACCTGTTTGCTACAACTCGGGATGTTTCTTCTGCATCTCAGCCTCTCACAACAATGCTAGCTGGTACACGGATGCTGGTGGGTTTCTAGAACACTTACCTAGTGGGGGAAACCTGGCCTACAAGGGGTCCTCCCTCCAAAAGCTAATTCTGGGTTTTTTGGGGGCCCCCCTTTGTATGCCAGTAGCAGGGTAAAGCACAGTTCAAAAGCAGTGGGCACCATGGCCGCAGACCTGGGCAATGGCAGAGCACAGTTGGCACTGGGGTGCTGAATGAAGTGGCCTGGAGGAAGATGGAGAGTAGGAGGTTTGACGTTGACATCATGGTGGGGTTGTGCTCATTGGGAATGAATGATCTAGAGTGGGAGATGGGAATGAGTGGTTGAGGCAGCAAGGAAGGCAGGCAGAGAAGGTCATAGAAGGATCACCCACGTGGATTTTGAAATCCCAAGGGATTTAAAAAAGAAGAGTTGAAGAGAGGGGTTGACAGTGAACCAAGAGCTAGAACGGGAGGGATGAGAAGTGGCAGGGGGTCAGTGACTACAGCAATGAGGGGCAAGGGACACTCTTGTCTGGCGATGCAAGACTTGGAGCTGGGGTGGGGAAATGGTCCCTCGGGGGCAGGAAGGCTCGAGGAGCACTGGATGTGGGAGACAAAATGCTCAGTCTCTCAGGAGGTTGCACGGCAACTAGTCTGGACCCTGCAAAAATGCCAGTGTGCGGAAAGTAAAAAAACGAACAACCTTCCAGAACATTCTCCAAGTGAAAGAAGACAAAAGAGACGTGACAAATAAAATGCATGATCCTTGACTGGATACTAGATTGGGGGAAAATAACGAAACCGTTTCAAGAGCGTTCTTGGGCCAATTGGGGGGAAATTCAATACAGCCTATAGTTTTGATGATATGCTTTGAATCATGTCAAATTTCCTGAATGACAAATGAAAGGGAATGTCCTTATTCTTAGGAAATACATGGTGCAACATTTAGGGTTAAAATTCATGAGAGCTACACTTTCAAAAACTTCAGCTTTGTCCCCAAGTTATCCATCATATATATTTTTCTCTACATATACAGAAGAGAAAAAATGTGGCAAAATGCTAGCAAATGGCATATATACAGATGAAGGCTACATATGTTTCCATGAGACTGTTTTGGCAACTTTTCTACAGGTTTGGAATTTTTCAAATACAAAGTTGAGATTTTTTTAATTTACATTCTTCATAGAGTCAAACATTTGACATTTTCCTTAACAATGTCTTTTACTGATTTATGGGTAGAGAAATTTGAACTAGCCTAAGTCTTCAAAATTAGGTAAATGGTTGAAATACAGCAAATTTGGAGGCGGCCTGGACCACTGCCACTGTGTCCCTAGTGTCTTGTATATTTGCTGGCACATGGGAAGTGCTCATTAAATGTTTCTTTTTGCTTTGCTTTTAATGAGGTCTAACTTATAACCATAAACTACATACAATGAGGCGTACAGATCCTAAGGGTACAGCTTGATTAGTTCTTACATGGGAGTGTTAATCGCATTCATTTCAAGATACAGAACATTTTCAGCACCCCAGAATGTCCCCTTATTCTCTCTCCTAGTTAATAGCACCCCCATAAGGGTGGCTGCTATTCTGACTTCTATCATCAGAGACAAGTTTTGCCTGTGTATGAATGCTATTTAAATGAGCTCATACAGCATGTATTCATTTACTTCTGGCTTCTCCCCCTGGTATCATCGTTGCATGTAGCAGTGGTGTGTTGTTTTATGTTACCTTGTGATGTTTCATTGTATGAATATACCACAATTTAAAAATCCTTTCTGTTGTTGAGGGACATTGGGTTGCTTCTAGTTTATGAATAAAGTGGTTACGAAGACTTGTGCATGTCTCTCGTAGACACACATTGTTTTCCGTTGGCTATTTAGGGGTACAACTGCTGGGTCAGAGGACATATGTACATTTAGCTTTGGTCAATGCTACAAAAATTTTGTAAAATGACTGATCAATGTCCATGTCCTCTAGAAATATGTGAGTGTTTCAGTTACCCCATCTCTTTGCTAACAGTATTATCAGTGTTTTTCATTTTAGCCATTCTGGCAGGGATATGGTGCTATTCCATGGTGTTCTTAACATTAAACATTAAACAAGTGAAAATAGTTTGCCTAGAAAACAGTATACCAAACAGCTGTAAACAAATGTGCTTTCAAAGAGTATTTAATATTCTTGGAGTCTGCATGTGACACATAAAGATGAAAAAGGATATATAAACACTTATATAGTATTCCTTTATTTTAATGTACACATATTCATACAGAAGACTAGCAGTAATTCGCCAAGATATTAAGAGCTGATTCTGGATAGTGGGATTCATTTCTTCCCTCATATTTTTCTATATTCATGAGATATCTTACAATGGGGAAATACCAATTTTAAAAGCAATAAGGCACATTTGAAAGAATAGTCCTTGCCTGGGAAAATGAACCTTCCATGTTAAAAAAAAATGCTACTTCTCTGGGCCTGTTTTATCATCTGTAAAATGGGTCATGACCATAGAACCATGCTTGCCACCGGGGAAGTACTCAAGAAATGCTCGTTTTAAAAACCTAATACTGACCGGGCTCAGTGGCTCAGCCTGTAATCCTTGCACTTTGGGAGGCCTAGGCCAGTGGATTGCCTGAGCCTACGGGTTCGAGATCAGCCCAGGCAACTTGGTGAGCCCTCATCTCTATAAAAAAAATTAGCCCGGCGTGGTAGCACACGCCTGTAGTCTGGCTACGTGGAAGGCTGAGGCAAAAGGACTGCCGGAGCCCAGCAGGTCGAGGCTGGGGTGGCCGTGAGTGTGCCACTGCACTCCAACCTGGGCAACAGAGTGAGACTCCAACTCAAAAACAAAAAACAAAACCCCTAATATTTGTAGGACTGCAGGGAAGGTAGTATCACTGGGGGAGAGTTAGGAGTCCTAGAGACACAGGGAAGAGGTTCTGGAGTGGGGAAGTGTGTGTGACAGAAAATAGCAACAGAAAAAGTGGATGCCCAGGGCCATGTGGGGGCTACAATGAGGACACTGAGGGGCGGCCTGGTCGTTGGAGGTTTCTTCTGGCCTCAGAGCAGAGAACGGGGGAGAGAGGATGGTCTGGAGGGGCCTGGGGCTCCCCTCCACTTCCATCGATGGGGCCAGGGTGGGTAGAGGGACCGTGTCACTCAGAGCATGAGAATTCCTTTAGGATTCTGAAACTGAACTCACCTGGGCCTGAGGACTGGAGCCCAAAGTTGCTGGGGACCTGTTTTTCATCTTCCTCACGATGTCTGGTCCCAATTCCATTTTAACCACCTGGGGTGCCAAAAAACGTATACACATTTAAAGAGATGTTATCTATATATTACTTTTCGAAGTTGAATTGAATTGCAGTAGCAATGTGTAGCATGACGTCAATCAAATGAAAGCTAGCATCACCATGCGACAGGCAGGACAGTCAAAGAAAATGGCGGAAGCACGGCTGTCATTCAAGGTGCACAAGACCATTTTGAAGTGGTATTGGAAATCTGAGAACGCTGTGGAAGGACAGACAACGGAGGTGTGAGTATGCAACAGAACTTTCCACACACCTGACAGTGGCACGCATTGGTGATGAGTCTGAGACGCACTGTCTTCTGCGTGATGGGCACAAGGAAGGGACCCGGGAGGCCACACACAGCAACAAATCCTACAGTTGTTCACTGTCACCAGAAGCGTCTGGATGCTTGATGGTCACCACTGTGAGCACCTCTTGTCATTGCAGAAGTCAAATGTGACTTGTATTCATCTTTTATTATCGGCATACGTTGAGTCTTACAATTTTAATAGTTTCTTCCTTTCTTGAAATGTGTCTACATTGTTTCTGCCCCCTGCCCAGGGCTCTTATTCCCGTCTTCCCACAGTATTCCCTTGTATTCTTGGTGTTTAAGTGCTTCTATTTTCAGTCATTTGCAAAAATGAAGGCATCTGCTCCAGGCCACACGTGTTCAGATTTAATTCAGCTGGAGTGAGGCCCAGGTAATTCTGACATAAGGCCAGGGTTGAGAACCCGCTGTATTTCCCTGCCACGTTATTTTTGTTTGACCATAACAAACATGTAACGTTTTTTGGTCACATTTCTGAATAATTGGTTTTAATGACATCAGCAAAATGCACGTGTATCGATTTCAGGGCATTATTTGCATTTTCTTACATCTTAATCTAATTGTTGTATATAAAAATGTGTGTATATATCTTTATTTGCCAGTCACTTAGTTCTTTTTTTTTTTTAACTTTTAAATTTTTTATTTTAAGGATGTGGGGTACAATTCAGAGTTAGGTATACAAATGTCCATTATGCAGGTATCCTTGTTGGTGAGGTGTGCTCCCTCCCTGGCAGTTTCCCACTGCTGCCAATCCCTTATAGTATTATGATAAACATGTTACTTTTTATTATTCTTCTGTCAACTCCATCTCATCCAGGCTTCTCTAACATTATTCTTGGGAGTTTTGGCACTTAGGATTTTCATCCTTGACTTATATATCCAAACTCCCATTTTGTTTGTCTTGAAATGATGAGATTGGAAAGATAGCTTGCAGCCACAGTGGTCTCCTTAGATGTCTCCTTTCTCTTGTACTTATGACTGTATAGTCTGATTAATCCTTGGGAGATCTGAACAATCATCTTCCTATTTTCTCTGATCTCTTGTAAGCTAATTTCATAAAGCTTGGAGTAGATGTCGATGCCCATTACTGCCTTCTATTGAAATTAGCTAAATCAGTTAATAAAATCAAATTGCTAGCAAAAGAATAGTATCAACCAGCGTACTCCATTTGTTTAAAGCTTCCATCTTCGTTGCCTGCCTGACCTAAGAATCACCCCTCAATGCCTATGTGTGATTTCCATAATGTTCCCATGACCACAGACCCCCAGCTTTGTCCCCTTTGGGCAGGTCGTACTGACCGTTTCCTGCTGTTACAAAACTCCCTAGCCATAAGTTCGGTGTAACTGTGTGCTTTGTTAGCTGAAACCAAATGTTACACCTTGCAAAAGCCCACTGTTACATTTTCATATTTTATTATGATATTTTGTGAGTGACCTAACCAAGGTAACTTTACTGTGTCATTAATTCTTCTACCTTGTCTCTACATAACTGCCTTAAACTATATCTTGTTGGCAGAACTGCAGGGACTTTCCGGTCACCAGCTATACCTGGGGCATAAAATTAATCAAAACTCCCTAACAATCAAAAGTTCCCATTTTGGTTGCTAAGTTGTTAGCTAATGGTTGCTATGGTCACTAAGTTGCTATGTAGCCAACACTGCAAATTTTACCTATAAAAGCTTGTCCCAAACTGCACTAGTTTGTCAAGAGCTCTCCTGGCATGAGCCACTCTTGACCGCGTGCTAATAAAAGGGCTCTTAATCTGAAACTTGGCCTGCTGGCGTGACTTCTCGCTTTCTCGGTCATAACACAATCTCTCTCTCTCTCTCATGCTTTTGACTGGAGGAAGGAAAAACCTCCAATTAATACATTAGATCACTTACCAAGAAGTCCAGGCCGTGCGAGATAGCTTATGCCAATAATCCCAACCCTTTGAGAAGCCAAGGTGGGAGGACTGCTTGTGCCCAGGAGTTCGAGAACAGCCTAGGCAACATAGCAAAACCTCGTCTCTACAAATAACCAAAAAAAATTAGCCAGTGAAGTGGCCAGCACGTGAAGTCCTAGCTACTCAGGAGGCTGAGGTGGAAGGACCGCCTGAGCCCAGGAGGTCAAGGCTGCGGTAAGCCGTGCAACTAAAATATTTAGAGCACCACCTGGGCCAAGAGCTCATAGACAAACTGGAAAACCTGTTGAAAGAAAGGCCTTATGTTGGAAATACAGTGCCAGGCATCAAGATGTCCTCTAAACTTTATGAAATCGCTCACTTGAAAAGGCCAGAGAAAATATGTGGACGATCTTATGGTCAAAGACATTTACCAGGTGGGTAACAAAAAGTGGGGAGATCTCAAAAATAATATGCTTCAGAATTAAAAAAAAATAGTGGGCCCAGTAATTCACCAATGAGACACAGCTTGGGCAGTTTAAATGCTTTACTATTTAAAAATAATCCTCACAACTCTCCAACATAGGTATTATCTTTATTTGATGTAGGGAGACATTGAAGCTCAAATATGAAGTCACTGGGTCAAAGCCAGGCTGGGCTCCAAGCCTGGGTATTCTGATGGTTTCCTGAAATCCCAGGACTGGACAGCTGGGTCAGTCAAAATGGAGATGTGTTAAAAGGATCAGATTTTTTTTAAATGTTAGTGGAAGCCAGCCAAGCAATGTCCCCAGGGAAAACCACGTGGGGAGGAAGGGGGCCAGGCTCCAGAATTCAGAAAGCAGCAGGGCCGTCTTCTCTGGCAGACAATGAGGTGACCAGCTCGTATTCCTAGTCACATCGGGACAGTCTGGACGGTCTAGAAGGCGTCATCGGAGCCAGGCTGCACATGTGGCAAGGCTGTCACCGCCTTGCACTATTTAACCACAGCAGAATGTCTCCCCCTGCACTGCCAACTTCCCTCACACCAAACAAGCTTTGAGGAATTTTCATTGGATATAAAAGTCAGATGCCGAATAATGTTTGAGTGTGTAATAACTACATTCTAAAGCCAGTGAGACTCTCTGCCCCAGACTTCCAAAAACAAATCACTTCCTGAGTCACTGCAGACAGTGTGTGTACCCAACTCCTTTTTATTGGTTGACTTATAGGAAAGACACTGGGATTCCCTTTCCAAAATGCTCATTACCTACGTCTATTCTCTATTTCCTGTAAGTTGTCATTTTGAAAAAGAGGCAGAATATGAAAAATAATACTAAAGGACATTTGACATCATTGTCAAAGACCATGAAAGAAATACGTGAAATTTGTTCTCACATTCTAGTACTGGTTTCAACTCTGGCCATTAAGAATTAGATGTTTCTCACTTAATTCTGTCCGTGAACTCTTTTGGAAGTCCCCCTGCCCCCGCCTTGTGTGAGGGCTTCGTGTGAGGGCTTTAGTCTTCTAAAGAAAGCACACCAGGTGACAGGGGACGGAGAAGAGCCACATGTCCAAGAACTCACCCCACCTTGACCACGGAAATGGCACCCGGTCCCTGTCCACAGCCCTGTTTCAGCTGTTCTGAAAAGGTCACGTACCTTCTGCCAAGCCCACCTCCCACCCATCACTCTGTTTGGCTAACGAATGACTGTATTACAAAACAAAAATAGAAAAAGAAAATTGGAATGCCTGCAACAGTTGCCAAGGAAGGCATGCTCAATGTTGGTGGACCACTTCTCTTTGATTTGGTGAAGCACAGCAAAGGCTGGCCCAACGCTGAATTTTACTGAAGAACATAATAAAATGAAGGCAGAAAAAAGGGCAAAAATAGTAGCGATGTGAAGAACAGGAAAACAGACCCAAATTACAAAGGGAAGTCACTTAAAAGAAGAGAAATGTTCTACAACAGATGAAGAAAGTTTTAATTTCTTTTCACATGAAACATAGTTTACCACAATCAGCTAACAGAAGTTACTGTAACATTGGTCAAGATGATAAAACTAAGGATAAATGTTTGTTATGAGAAAACCTCATTTAATGCAAATGATCACGTTAGATACTAGAGTTTTCAGGGTAAGATACAACTTATCTTGAGAAAGCAGAGTTCAGATCAGGGAGACATGCTGAGGTCTTAATCAGAAAGAAGCGCTTCGCCTTGTCCCGAATGCCTGCCAAGGTCTAGGCCAGCTTGGATAGAGATGAGTGCAGACCAAGTGTGGCCCAGGGACACAGCCCATCATTCACCTTTATTGACATGACCGGATCTCTGCAGCTCATTGGCTAAGTGAGCTGCCACTCTGGCAGAGGGGTCTTCACACGTAACCTTGGATGAGACTAATCATATTTTATTTTATTCTATTATTTTATTTTTGATTAATCATATTTTAACTGTCAGGCAGTCCACGGGAGTATTTTCAAAGGGATAATTGAGTATTTTCATGTATACACTATTAAGGCATCTAAATTTTTGGTGTTTTCAGTATATAATTTTACTGCTATTTTTAATTCTTTTTCCATTTTGTACAACTATATTAGGTACTATATTAGGTATTAAGCGACATAAGTCTTTCTCTACCACCGAACCAGTTCGTCCCCTTTAGCAAACTCTAAATTGAGGAAAATACATGATGTGAAAGCACAGAAAAACTTCTTGAAAACCAACAGAGAATTATTTTTAACCATCCTAAAAATTCAATCTTAATTAACTGATAGTCCTTAACTTTGGAAAAACAAAGAGTAATTAGAATTAAACTAGGTATTAAAAAGAATTACCAGTAGTTTGTTTTACAAAAGAACAGAGCCATAAGCGGTTTAACTGCTCAATTAAGTAACTACCAGATTCTTTTTAGTCAACACTACCAGAATTCACATTTGCCCTCACCAACAAAGCATATAAATATTTAACATCTCTTGAATGTAACATTTTAGTGATAACAGACTACACAATTCTCTCCATTGTGACTGTGCACAAATTAACCAGGTTTAATATCAAAGATACATTGGGACTGCTTCTCAAACCAACAACAGAATATTAACTGAGTTTCAAAAGCTTCAGAAAGAAAAGTAGAAAACAATTTTAACTTGGATGAGATAGTGCTTAAACAATTATCGACCTAATCGAGACCTTTAAAATTACCACCAAAATGCACTGTGATGTTTTTTAATTTCATTTACATTAAGAAGCTATAAGTACAGGTTGCAGAAGGAAAATGTTTAGTGTTATTTACATTCATTTCAAAACTCTGCTCTATACAAATTTAATTCTGATCAGTATGAACAATATTTTTGTAGACCTACTGCATATAAAGCCTTTTCATCAAAGCATTAACAATGAATAAAATAATCTGGTTACATTTAAACAATGCTGACTGTTCGAAACCATTTACATGTAATGTCTGTAAGGGCTGTGGATGCTTATAGGAACAGAACATACTGTCAGCCTGCAATTTCATTTTTATAAAGGTTAAAGTTATTTATATGGAATATTGTTCTATATGCTACACGCCAATCTATATTTAAGTTCTATAGTTATTTTATAAGTCTTTTATTAAATATATTCTACACGTATTTGTAATTTCATCCAGGAAGAATGTCTTCCCAGTGAAAAAATATAAAATCTTTCATATTTTTACAGGTTTAGATGAAATCAGCTCATGCTTTAGTGCTGTGCAAATTGTTTTTAGCATTTCAATCTTTAAATTATTGATACGAAATAAGAGAAAAAAATGGCATCCTTAATCACATATGCTGTAAAAATCAGCTTTTAATTTTAATACGATTGCAAGCACTAATACCAAATGCAAACTACCTAAAGAAACAAAATTAGTACTATGGAGATTTTTTTAATTGTCAGAATTCATCTGAAATCTAAGGAATAAGCATGACGCTGGACATGGCTACAGATGAGCAAAAATTTGGAAACTTCCATTTGCTGATATTCAAATACATAAAATCGACCAATGAGGTTTTCTACGATTTCTGCACATGATGCAAGCCTATGAGCGACCGGATCCCCCTCCCACATTAAGGCTAGGAGACACACTCTCACCCTTCCTGGGCTCGGAACAAGCACTCAGCTACCGGAGGGCTCGAGTGCATGTCATAAGGGAAAAGTATCAGCTTCAGCAGCCCTCGACTGAGTGCTTTAGACAACAGGCACGTTTTGTTTTTTCATTTGTTGCAGTGAAAATCATCACACTCAGTTTCGTATTCTGTGCCAGTGCAGCCACCGCGGCTGACTTCAGTAGCATTTGCCCAACATTTTAGTTTCTTTGCCATTTTTCCTCTCAAGTTGGCCCAGTAATTAACTCCATTAACTGCTGAGTGTCTTCCAGTGTGGAATTGTATACACGAGTATTTCTAGGTACCATAGACTGCTATCAATTCTGCTGATGAGGAAAATAATGTCAATCCTTTTTTTAGTGCAAACTGTATTTGGAACACTTGATTTGTTAGTTCTGGTGATGAAAATTTTTGTGGCAGCAAAAGGGTTTCTGCTATGAAAGACAACATGCTACCTTTTCCCCTGGAAATCGGCTGCATTCAAACACCAATGTTTAAGAACTGCTCAACATAAAAATACAAGAAATAAAAACCACAGTGAAAAATGTTCTTGGTTTTTTTTTTACTTTCAAGAGAAAAAAATGACACTGCTCATGTGACAATCAGTTCCATGGATTTACAGGCAGTCTGTCCTTAAGGGGTTCTCAAGTAATGTTGGGTCTCTTCTGTCCAGCAGCATGAAAGACAGACCGTGTCACACATCACACTTAGCAGACTGCATTTACAGGATCACACAACAATTACTTTCTCCAGTCTTTTCACGATTCCTCTGGCCTAGGGGAAATGAAAAAAAGCCTCGTTTATAACAATTACAGAACCGGTGGGGAAAGGGGGCCAGGCACCCAAGTGTAGTAAGAATGGTTTGGGGTTTTTAAAAAAAGTTTGCATCTGTTAAGACTTAAAAACTTTACAAAGGCTCTTTTAATGTTAGCATCTTTCAAAAACGTCTGGTTATTTGCTTGACAGCCTCTATTTCTAAACCTGGAAAACGTCCTTTCCTCCAGGATGTCTGAGCAGAACCCAGCCCTGGGTGAATGCCTGCCTCTGTGCCCTAGCTGAGACGCATCCTGGTGCACAGCTCACCTTGGGAGTTGGGCTCTGGCAATGTCTCTCTGGCCACCAAATGCATCACTGTTGTTTTGCCAAAAGGAAGTTTTAATGCTATGTGAAAAAGAGAAGACAATTTGTTACATGTACACTGACCTATGAAAACCATTAACCAGATTTGAAACCATCTGAAAAACTGATTGCTTTTCTTACAACTTCCTCAAAGACTGAACGTCTTTACCAAACACAACACCACCTTTACAAAATGAAATTAGATTAATATTATCAGGGATAACTTTTACAATTTAAAAATTATTTCTCCCAGCTATGGCCATTAGCTTGATACATTTATCCGTATTATTTAAGAAAAGGGATAAGAAAAAAATACATAATTGGTTAATATCAGAGATCACTTTTAGAGAAAAGTATACTTTTTTTTTTACACAAAGAATATTTTCCCTAGTTAGGGAAAAATTTGGATTAGGAGACATTTGTTTCTAAATCCAATTACCTGTCAGGAGCCTAATAATGTTGCTGCACTGAACAGGCTACTGTAATGTAGTAATATAAGGAAAGACACATTTAATTTTAAGCACTGATTCACACGATTAAAAAATAATTTTCTTTAAAAAGTTAAAGGAAAAGAATCACTGTCTTGGTGTTATTAATAATTACTGTCTTCTTATAAAGTCTTTATAACATTTTTCTCACTCACAAAAAAATGTCATTACGAAACATTTCAGACATTAGAATATATCACATACTTAGGTATCCATGAACCACTGAAGCAAGTACAAACAGCAAGTTTGCCGGGCTCGGTGGCTCAGCCTGTAATCCCGCGCCTTTGAGAGGCTGAGGTGAGTGGATTGCCTGAGCCCGCGGGTTCGAGACCCGCCTGGGCAGCGAGACCTCATCTCTACAATAAATCAAAAACTCAGCTGGGCGTGGTAGCGCGCGCCTGTAATTCCGGCTACTCGGAAGGCTGAGGCGGAAGGATCGCCGGAGCCCAGCAGGTCGAGTCTGCGGTGGCCGGAAGCGGCCACTGCACTCCAGTCTGGGCGACTGAGTGAGACTCCAACTCAAAAAAAACTAAACACAAAACAAACAGCAAGTTTTATGGTAAATCCTTTGCTATTCTGTGGATAAAATTAGCAGCAGCTGTCATAAACTTCTCAAGCTGGTTCCATAGCTGTGATGTTTTAGCTCTGACACCCCAAGCGACTTTCCCTTTGCTAATTGCAAACTCAAGCAAGACTCAAGGTCATGACTTCTCAAGTACGGTACCCCAACTTCCTGCTTCTTAACGCTTTCTCTAAAAGAAGACAGTGGATTTTAAAGAGAGCCCAGTTGTCAGTACCAGTTCATATAGCCAAGGTGTATCTCTATCCTACTTAAAGTCAGCCAGCTGTCATTTGGTCTACACTCTTCACCTCTGGCGTCCACATGGAGCACGATGATCCATAAATACACAGTGATGAGAAAGGAAAGGAAAGCCTTTGGGGGGTAACTTCCTAGGCCTGACGTAAGATGAAAATATGAATAAGACTTTGTATTATTCAACATTTCACTAAACGTTTTGGGAAGCCCTGAATGGGACCTAGAATGTGCGCACACCAAGTGCGCCTCATGCAAACCCATCCCCTGGACGCTAGTAGGCCAGACTGGGGTGGAAACTTTAGTACATGCTGCTCCCCAGCTGCGTAACCAAGCAACGCTAAGTTACTTACCCTCTCGCTAAGCCTCCTTTCCTCAACCTAAATTGGAAATTGGAGCTGTTAACTCTACTACCTGCCCCTCACACCCTGTGTCCATTAAATGGAACAATCCAAGGAAAGTGCTTCGCCGGAGCTTGGCACTTCAGCAAACATGACCACGATCATCACCAGCCTCACCATTTTGAGACAGCAAAAAAGTGAACCTCTGAAACGTAAACTTAAGGAAGATGCGGACAGACCTGGAAAGCTCCCGACCATTCGAAGCTACAAACTCAATTGGCAGAGACGACAGTTTTCCTTCTCCATTGGAGTCTTAACTAGAAAGGGCAGATACTGGTGCTCGCGCTATGGAAGAAGGCGAAGGAAGAGCACCACGAGAATCCAGAGCACCTTCTCCCCTCCCCACTGCGACGCTTCTGCCTCCCCCCACAACACACACAGCATCCAGAGGGAGGGCTCCAGCCTCGGCAAACACAAGAATAGCCTGGGAGCGCGATTCAGAGGTGCAGCTGGGAGATGGGCCTGCCGACATCTGCATTCTCACTGAGCTGCCAGCTGGCTCCCATGCCCACCGTCTCCAACCTCATCTGGAAAACACTGGAACGCACTGACTGTCAGGAATGTCAGTGCCTTAGCTGATCACCTTCTCTGCCCTCTGGTTAACAAGGCAGTCACCACACCTTTCCTTTAGTGGACTGAAATTCCATGTGACTATTAGGTTATATCTTGAAAAAGGGATTTAGTGCTATGTTTTAAGACATTTAATACCGAAGATGTAAACCTGAAATTTACTGAACCACAAATCTCAAGGGTGGCAGAGAAGGCCTAGGCCACCTGTGTGAACTGTCCACACAACGGCCGAATCCCACCCACAGCCGTATCCCACCTACTTCGTGGCCACCCACTGCTTAAACGTCCCCTGTGACAAGGATCTCACTCTTCCCCACGGGGGTCCGCTCTCTCTTCGGGTAGCTCAATGTGTTCAAATATTTTCTCTTATACTGAATAGAAAATCGTCTTTGATTTCCAGTGATTGGCCCCAAGTCTCATTCACAGGGTCACACAGAGCAAGTCCAGGGCCACAAAGAGCAAGTCCTGGGCCATACAGAGCAAGCCTCAGTCTTCTTCCCCATAGCCACTCACATGTTTAAGGCAGCTGCTGTTCCCCTGTGTGCTACCTCCTTTATTCACATTTGAGAACACAGGGAAACCAAAACAAAACAACACTGAAACCAAATAGACAAATAGTGGAATGTCATTATCCAACCCTGATCTAACACCCAGCAACACTGTTCAACTGGCCATGCTATCTGTCTGAATCACTAACACCAGAGATAGTTTAGTTTGTTTTTGAAAAGCATGACAACACCACAGAATGACAATAATAATTGTGAGTCAGCCTGTTAATTATTCTAAAACAAATTCAAAAAAACCTGGTAAAAGTTTACACTTTAATGGGAATGAATCAGTAACGTTGATTTTAACGTAAGTTCTATGGTCTTTAATATGAAGTTGGAACTCTGAGGTCCCAGAGAAACAGAAATAAAGAACTGAGCTGGTGTGAAGCCCTCCGCAGATCAGTCTCAAAGGGAAAGGGATTCACGCACAAAGCAGTCAGCAGATTACACTTGACCACATTCAAATCACCAAGATGGCGTGTGAGCCACAGAGAATCAGCAAAAGACAAAAACATAACTCCGTCCTTACCAAAGGCACAACACAGCAGGGAGCCAACAGTCCATTCTTCCCTTAAGACTGCTCCATCTAACCATTCAAAAGCTACAAAAAAACTACAAACCAAAAAAGCTGTATTTTTAAGTGTCAGATGTGTTTTAGTGGACAGCAGCATTTGTTAGACCAAGTGTAACACCACCACTGAAACCCAGTCATGGATGCATTGGTCCTTGAATGTTCTGCTGACTTGATAGTGCCGTAAGAGCACTGGCATTCACCTACTCAAGCCCTTATCACACAGGATTTTTACAGAAGATTTTATCTGCTTGTCCCACAACGTAACACTAGAACACCCTGAAGTCAGAGAGTCTAAATTATTCAACCCTGTATCTTCAAGTGTTTAGCACAGTGTTGGCACATAAGATGAATTCAAAATATGCTGAATGAGTGAATACCTTTAAACAAATAGATTAAATATTTCATTGTTAGGTGTAGAGGCTTTTTGAAAAGCCAGACCACTACTGAAACCAAGATATGCTTAGATAGATCATTTCATTTGCTGGTACATTTCCAATTGCCTGCATATTTTTGAAATACTCTAAAAACAAGCCCTGTTAATGGTAGAAAAGGTACCCCCCGTTAGGGGGCACTATTGAGCTACATTTCTTCAATCACATATCAAGAACAATAACAAGCTAACAATTAAAGTGTTTACCATGTGACAGTGCTTACCCTAACCTGTGAGGTAGGCACTATTGGTATCTTATTTTAGTAATGAAGAAATGAGCCCAGATTGGTTTAGTCTCTTGCCCAAGGTTATACAGCCGTGAGCAATGGAGCTTGTACACAACTTCGGCAGTCTGGTTCCAAAATCTGCTCTTCCTATCGCTACACTGTATTGCTGCTCTAATGCCTGCCATTTACTTTTATTCTCACACAATGAGTGATCATAGCAGGTGGCGTCAAAGGAAAACATCCCTCCATGTAATAGTTGAAAACCAGTTATTATAAGCTTTTTCTAATTTGTATATCCAGTAGTTTGAAGTTAAAAATACTATACCTACATTTTACTATCTAGAAGTATAATTACATTACATTTACAAAACAGTAGCTATGAACTCCTCCCACTACTGGGACAGAGTTTGTTTTAAAAGGTGGTTACACTGTTCATAGTCCTAAAGTTAAATTTAATAGAAAAGGAAACAGCCATACCCAAAATAGGCAGAATTCACAGAGTTTGAATTTTTTTTTTTTTTTGGTAAATTTAAAGACATTAGTATTCAAAACAAACCGACAAATAATGCTACCACGAGACAAGACATTGAATCCCATCACAAAGTATTACCTCCTAATGTGACATTTCCATGTAGAAATCTCCCTTGATAAATAAGCCGTAGAATATGTGGACTGCTGACCTGTTCTTCTTCCCAGTCTGAAAAGAATCCAGTGGACTGGTTAGGTACATCCAACACATACTTAAGGTACTACTGCATTGCTTTAAAATTGCAGATCCAAGTCGGTAAGGGTATGTCGACGACCCCTGGCACTTTGACTAATCGAAAGAGTCACTACTACTGCATTCACTGCGGCCTTGCTTTCAGCTTATTCCTCCTGCTGAAAAGCAAGAGCCACAAAAAAAAGACTAGTTCTGATTCTTAAAGGATACTAAAATGTGCCAAACTATAGTCCTGAAGTTTACAAAGTAAAAGCAAATGAGTTGAGGAAAATATGATAATGTTCCACTGTTTGTACCTGTTAAAATGCATATTTAAGACTGAAAACAACAGGCTTAACGAAGATTTTTCTAGAAAAAATATACTAACATTGAGAATAACAAAAAAAATTAACATTGTTCACTGCTAGACAATGTTTAGTTTTTTATTGTCTTTTTGAAGTCAGTTGATATCATTACAGAAGACACAACTTTAGTTCACTATACCCAGCATGAATACTCGGAAGAAACCAGCTTAAAAATGCCAAGCACGTGACCAGGCACCGTGGCTCACGCCTGTAATCCCAACACTTTGGGAAGCCAAGATGGGAGGATCGCTTGAGGATGGAAGGGCAAGACCAGCCTGGACAGCACAGTGAGACCTCATGTCTACAAGAAATTAAACAAAAAAATTAGCTGGGTTTGCTGGCGCCTAGCTACTTGGGAAACTGAGGCGGGAGGAGTGCTTAAGCCCAGAAGTTGAGGTCACAGTGAGTGATCGCGCCACTGCACCCCAGCCCAGGCGACAGAGCAAGACCCTGGCAAGAAAGAAGAAAGAAAAGAAAGAAAAAGCAAAGCATAAATGAACTTTACACTTTCTTGACCCTGTAGTAAGTAGTTCAGGGAACATATCAAGTGAAATCAGTTAGAAGTTAACTTTGTTTCAAACTTATTTTTAAATAGGCCATGTAGACAGAAGACCAAAGAGAATGTATTATAATCTGTAAAGGGTTTTTCTTTCCTTTTACTATGTGTTTTGGCATATGTAGGTCTACTGATAGGAAGTATATTGTATGACTGTATTTTGTGCTTTTCTTTTTCAAAAGTGTCACACTGAAACGTTGGGCTCCTACCACCGTGGGAAGGATACCGAACGGCAACGTCCGGGGAGGACGCCCTGGTCTCAAGTCGGAGCCTTGTCCTATCCATTTCTGCTTGTTTTCTTAACGTTTAAATGACTTTTCAGAATGTTTGTGAAACAAGGTAGGACATAAGGAGTCAACATGGCTCCTTCTCAAGAGAACAACAGTACTCACCCATCGGCCAGTTGTCATACACGTGTTTCGCAATGTCAGAGGCAGAATCATTGGGGGAAAACAGGAACTCTTTTGTTTTGCCGCTTACCAAGATGAGGCGCAAATTTATCTGAAATAAGACAATGATTCTTTTAACATATATCTTAACATTTTTAAGTTAAAAAAAAAAAGACTCAGACTCTTCATTTACATCATGTTCTGTATCATTACCAATGCCATTTTGTGATTTCTCATTTACTTACATTCCAAAAGTTTTTTTGAAAAAACAAATAGAAATTTGGTATATGATTTTATTTGCTATATTTTTAAGATGTGAGTAGGGGGAGCAAATATATTTGCCATAATGAATGAACAATGGAAAACCGAAATTCATTATGTTTTTAAACTAATTACTCTAACAATATTCAGATTTGGACTTTTGCATGTTATCACTATGACTACAGAATACACATTTTATATTCAAAAATAAAATGTTGATACTGCAGATGTCACTGCCAAACAAAAAACTTTAGTTGGTACTCGAAAAAGATAACAGAAAGCAATAGATGACACATAACTTTTTATCCTATAAAAATAATTCAAACTTGAACAAATCAATCAGAAACTAGACTTTTAAAGAGCTTTGCCACGGCTCATGGAGGAACCAATAACAATGGCTACCTAGACCAAGTCACATAGGCACACGTTTTGGGGTGTGGGGGGGGGCGTGTGGAGCAAAGCATATCAGTTCCCTCCCAGTGTAGACCTAATGGGGAGAAACGAATCCATGCTGGAGATCCCTGGGTCCACGTTTCCCAGGCAATACAGATTTGCTTACTCCATTGATAGATACTTTCCAAGATATCTGCTTTTTAGTTTTTACTCATCTTTATTAACTCGATGTTGTGTTTAAAACCACCATATATTAGTTTTCCCGTAAGTCACAGAAATGCTCCTGGCCTCTGTCAAGAGAGTAAATAAGACCTTCCTAAGAGTTGGGCTGGGTCCAGGGCTGAGCCCTGGGACTAGACAATCTCGCCGAACTTCTTTATAGATAAAGAGTGGAGAATGTCCCTGGTACCAGCTTCAGTTGTGCCAGGTCCCAGGATACTCAGGTACTCCTTTTCGGTTATTAATATTTTTTTTTCTTACTGAAAATACCAAAAAATCTTTAAGGTGTCAGTCTACAGTGAGAAAAACTGGTGTCTACTGCAGTGGTCACCAATCTACTGTCTTCACCACCACCACAGCCAATGCCACTCCCAACAGCTTGCCACCATGAACGTTTATTGTTTCAAAAGTTTGTTGAAAGTTATAAAATAACCCCCCTAGAAAGACGCATATACACAAACAATCCCGCATTCAATGGGACGCAACTGAATTCCATGTCAGAGTGGAACTGGATTCCATATTAGACTGGGTACTCTATCTAAACGTGCATCTCAATACACAGTTTTTAAAAGAAAAAAATGATATTTCAGGTGAAAAGCCCTTTTGATATGCCCAATAAGAATTTCTTGCTGCCTTTCCTAATTAGATTGAAATTTCACCAAAGAGTTGGATACAGGAAAAGATCTGATGAAATCACACTCCCACAAAACAACTTTGAGTTCCATGTTAAAGTTGTGGTTACCAAGAATGATCAAACTGGGAAAAGGTACCAGCTACGGGTTTCCTGTAGTGGACAGGCAATCAGTGATTCTTTACACAGGGAGCCTGACGTCTAAGCAATACAATACCCATAGTCACACAGACCCACTAACATTCACGGCTTCTCTTCAGGTGTGAATATTAAGAAACACATGTTTCACTCTGAACAAACATGGACTCTTTAAGGCCCTTTAGTCATTAATACCCAAGAAAGTGTGCCCTTCATAACAGTTCAGCCACACGTTTGTTTAACCAGGACAAAAAAAGAATTAAATTCAAGCTTCCTAAGAGTTATATAAATGATGGAAATTCACCATCACTCAGAATCATTTCTTAGTTTGCCTAAAGGAATCATCTACGCACGTTCTCAGTTTCTTTCTTATTTCTTCTCACAATCTTAAAAACCAAAAACAAGACAATACCATACATACACATTCCACTCCATCCACACAACTGTCCAGGTTTATGCCACAAAGTTCTCAGCATTTCCTATTTTAAAATGGACACACATCACAGTCGCCAATAAACTGCAAAAATCAATGGTCTGAAGAGTTTATGCTTATCTAAATGTCCAGAATGTTGGGAACATCTGGCCTCGTGTGGCACAGGTTAAACACGCTTTTAATGTCTGTAGGCCAGTATGACTTTTCAGTCTGACACAGCCCACCCTCTGCTCCCTCCTGATTCACACTGGCTGCTCAGACACTCAGAAACCTGCCAGGCCCAGAAAACACTTGAGTCTGTAATTCACAGCAGAGTTTGAAAGTCGTTTTGGGCTATAAAATGAGAACAAAAGGTGGGGACAATTTTTAAATCTTCTAGAGAGATCACAGTAAGGGCACGGAACAGTGAATACAAAGTGAAAACCAGTTGGCCACCTGTTGCGAGGCTGCTGCACTCAGGTCCTGCTCTGGGTTACTCCAACCAGCCCATCTCTGAACAAGGAGAGCCATGGAACTGAGTTCAGAGACTTGGGGACTGAGCCTGAACCTGGGGGGCACGGACAGCACAGCACCCACCACCCACGCCACCAAGGCAGGCCCAGCGCCTCCTCACCACGGTCTCTTGAGCATCACGCCTACGCTCCTGCCCTCACTAGGTGCCGACCCGGACCTCCTCTCAGTTCCTCGACTCCCCAGTTCTTACCTGCCCCACAGCCTTCCCACAGGTGGCTCCTTCTGCCTGAAATGCTCTGTACCTCCCCCCGCCCAATTCACACACTCTGGCCTATATGTTTGAGAGGGAGTGGTAGATAATTAAATCCCTCCAAGCCTAATCATCCTGGATGAAAAAAATACAAATAAATTTTTGAAGAAAAGAAAGTAATTTCAAGATAGAATTAGAGAAGCTGAGAAAGCATTTTCTAGCCCCCACTGGAAAGGGATAGCAGTTATATTCGAGACGAAATTACTTAAGGCACCCATGGAAACAGATTTAAAGCTGTAAGGAAATTTCTCTGAATTCCTATCTATAAATTTAACGGTGTTCCTAGCAAATGAAGGTAACTGAGATTTGCTAAATGGATGGAAGAAGCTATGGGAGCACTTCTTTTGCATTCGTTTTAGCACTTAGCATGATGCAGATTCTAATATATATTAGATATTAAATCTTCAGAAATGGAAATCTAAGGGGATTTCTTACTTTTAATGGTGGAAACATTTACCTACCCTATGAGGTAGATTAAAAGGATAAAAAGGAGGAAATCTCCAGCTTAAGTTCCCAAGTAAAACTTTTACAACATTTCCTCATTTACTTGGAATGTGAACTTCCAGAACATTTAAACTCATTTAAAAATGGAGCTGGTCAACTACATTCCAAAGCAACATGTAATATTTTTAAAAAATTATAGGAATCACTCAACTGTTTACTCACTAAAACATATTTTTTTCATGAGCATGAACAAGAAAAGAAACTGTCGGGCTACAAAAATGAATGAACAATTATAGTGAATTAGCCTATTGATTTCTATCTAGATTGATTTTTTTTTCTCATCAGTGAAGAAACAAAGAAAACTTTGGGTTCTTATAAATACTTTCAGAATCAAAGTAAGTAACTCAAAATTCACAAGTCATTTGATGCCCAGCATATAGTTCAGGGTCAATTAGTTATTAATCACAAATTCTCTGTTACCATCATTATAGCCATCATCAGTTCAGTAAAACACATAATGCTGACTTTATATAAGGCTCTTTCTTTCAGTACTTTGTAATGTACATTTACCTTAAATTTGGGAGACTCTGATAAAATTAAGATTCCACAAGAAGCCCGACAATACTATATATATTCTTGGGAATCCTTGCAAATTATTCTTAAGTTTTTTTTTTTTTCCAATTTGAAATTCTGTAAACTTAAAAAACATGGGGGTTCTGAAATTCAATTATGGATGGTATCACTTGAAACCTGACTAAAGGCTATCCCATCAAAAACCTGCATATTGGGCACAAAGCAGCTGCTTTAACCTGATTTCAAGGTGCAACGGTAGCAGTCTAATATTCTACGCATACTATTAACTACATAACACATTTGAATGAAACCAAAAGCATCCTCCCGGGGCCCTGTTTTTGTATCTAGGAAACCTTTGTTTTGAGGAGGGTCTTCAGGTCAGGTGGCTTGCTAAATTAAGAGCAGTAACTGTTCAGTACAATTGTTTCTGTCAACCAAACACTGAAGATACTAAACTAGAGAGGAGGAAGGAAGCCCACAAAGGCAAAGCAGAGAGGGCACTGGCGGCGGGGGGGCGGTCCTCGTCTACACCTCAACACAGATGCATGTATTCAGGAGACGACACCCTCATTCTTGGCTCACCTCCCATCAGTGCAAACATGATGATGGAAGTCTTCTGGCTACAACAGCCTGAAATTATGGGGAAGAGAACTCACATTTACTGAACACCAAGCAGGTACCAGTTTTCCATACGTAACTATCTCCTTTGGCTGGTTCTGGTACCTGGCCTAATCCAACACCTCCTCTCAGGCACTTTCTCTTTTCCCTAGCAACCTCATTACTCCAAAACATCCAGGTAGGCTGGCCTTTCTCTTAGGTCAGGGCTTGTTCCCGCATACTTCGGTGATACTCCAAAACACCTTCTCAGTACTCCCTCTCAATCTTTCTTAATATTTGATGCTCGATTTATTCAAATAGCCTCTCCAGAAAAGTCTGTTTTTCTCTTAGGCTTCATACAACTTCTGAGACAAAATACTCCCTAATTAACCTGCACACTGACTGAAAACTATCCCTGCATTCCTCTGACCCATGGAACTTCTAGGGAATTTAAGTTGATGCTGAGAGGAAGAGAGTTCTTAATTACTGTGAAGTAACCTGGCTGTCTTCAGGTAAATGCTTTAATGGCTCTGAGGTTCTGTTTCTTACCTGTAAAATGATATAATAATATCATATGTCATGATGATCAAATAACAAAATATGTGCAATTTCCTAGGAGTAAGAAGAAGAAGGATAAACCAATGCCAAGAGAATACGGAAGGTGCCTGGCACGTGACAACACTCCTTCAGGATTGGTTGCTAATATTACCGTCAATAAACCATGTTATAACAGGAAAAAAAATTACCATGAAATAAGTTTGGAAGTGGGTTAAAAAATTCAAACAATGTAGTTGCCTGGAGGTGGGGGCAGGGTATAATGGGGAGTTATTGTTTACTGGGTGTAAAGTTCCTGTTTTGCAAGATGATGAAGGGAGTTCTGGAGTTGGATGGCAGTGATGGACTTCATACTACTGAACTGCACATTTTTAAATGGTTAAGATGATACAATTTACACTACATATATTTTATAATTTAAAAAAATTTAGATTGTTTTTAATGGAAACAAAGTTTCTTCACTACAAAACTCAAAATTTTTCATATGCCAAAATCTCCGAGGGGGAAGGAGGCTTATACCAGAGTATTCAAGACGGTTCTACTTCCCGCTGATACCAAGAGAATGAGCACATGAATAATGTTAAGACACTAGGTTAGATGCTAGTCAAAGAGAGTAAAAATACAGTCTCCAATTCTATAATACTTTGTGTCTACCTATGACATTCGGTCATCTCAGGAGACAGTGGCACTAACACAAACAGGTCACTGAAACTCAAGTGTATCTACTGACTCAGATTTGTTGGGTACAATGTGATGACATAGAAACAAATTTTATGGTAATGAGAATTCAGCTCTCAGATCTATGGAATAGCATTACATCTTTAAAAATGTTGAACAGCTATAATTAAAATAACCAACACATACCTATTGTTAGAGGGTATCAAAGGTCCTCTCTCCCTTTTGAGTGCATTAAGTAGTCATATCACTGTACGAAAGAGCAGAATATACCCAGAGTTGATCTTTAATATTAGACTAAAATTCATGTAAGATGGACTTCAGAAAAACGACTGAAGAAGGCTTACCCTTTCCCTTGTACTTTTCAGAAAACACAGGGAAAATGATTTAATCTTGATGTCATAACTAGAAAATGTTGATGCGTGACTTTGCCCCGTGAAACAAAAGCTAATGGTGCTCAGAGGATTGTTCCAGACGCCTATTAGGGTCTTTTCAGCATGAATATCATAGAATTAGCATTAAGCAAAAAGGACATGTTATTTAGAAGCATAACAATTTTGTCAAGCATAATAAAAATTTACACAGGACACATAAACATTCAGTCATGACCAAGCCTTTCCTCTTGGGTGTACTGTATATATGAATTAACAGGGGTGAAAGTATGTAGACCCACTGCCTTCACTTCCTCCTCCCAACTCTTGGTCTTTAATTCCTTCTAAACTTGTGCCTAAGGAAGCCATGCTACTAAGTTGTGGTCTTTTTTGAGTTAAGTCTCACTCTGTCATCCAGGATGGAGTACAGTGGCATGCTCACGACCACTGCAGCCTCGACCACCTGCTGGACTCAGGTGATCCTTCTGCCTCAGCCTTCCAGGTAGATGGAACTACAGGTGTGCACCACCACGCCCTGCTAATTTTTTGATTTATTGTAGAGCCAAGTTTCCCAGGCTGGTCACGAACCTTGGACTCAGGCAATCCTCTCCCCTCTGCCTCCCAAAGTGCTGGGATTACAGGCGTGAGTCACTAAGCCCGGCAAGTTGTACTCTTAAAGGTCACTTAAGACAATCTCAAAAAAACATCAAAAAGCCTCTTCTCAGTCTTCAATCTTCTTCCTAGTCTCTCTGCAACATCCACACAACTTAACGCCTTCCTCCTGGAGCTACTTTCCTTATCGGGTTTCTGTAATTCCCAAAGTGTGTTTTCTGGAATGCTAGCCCCCATGAGGCATTTTGAGGGGGAAAGGGTTCTGTGATGAGACACATCTGTGAAACACGACTTCTTATATCCCCCTCCAGGAGATAGGCCATATATGTTAATATCTTAAAAGCCCAGAGAATCCTTGCAGTGAACAAGTATTTCACCATAGAACCAATTTTCTTTCCACGTTACCTGCGACCACAGATCTAGTGTTTGGAGAAGATTGTTTCTGCTTGTCTGGTCTTTTGGTCTTCTCTGACAGTTGGTTTTCTTCCTTTTATAATACAAAAATGAACTCTTCCAGGGTTCCCTCATCACCCCCACCCCCACATTCTCCACCTTGAGAGGTCTCATTCGCTCCCCAAGGCTTCAAGTGCCACCAATGTGGGATATTTCCAAACGACTTCTCCAGAGAGCACCATCGTCATTTCTCCAACTGCCAGCAGACTGTTTCTTGCTGGACAGTCTACCATCCCCTCATAATCGGTAGGTTTAAAATTGGACTGTAATAGCTGGTATCTTTCCTGTCTGTCTGATTTCTGCTGAGATCTCCTGGTCTCCCAGTCATTTAGGCTTGACAGCTCAGTCATCATTTAGCCCCTCCCTTTCTCTCACCTCCCCTCACCCAATCACTAATTCTTTCAAATTCTCTCACTCCCATCCCTCCCGCACATGGCCATTCTCCACAGTTTAAAATCCTGTCCGTGTGTTCTAGGAAGCTAACACTGATCACGTATATGTGCTACACAGTTAAGCATCATACAAGCACACAAAACAAGTACTATCATCTCCATTTTACAGATCACTGAGGTTGAGGAACCCTTAAGACGACACAGTTGGCAATCCAAACTCTTCAGTCCGAGTACTGCTAGCTCCCTATCCCCAGATTTCTATTTCAGCCAAATGGATACATTCACCATAAATCTCATCCTGGCAAGAATCACCGCAGTGACTTGCTGATTCCTCTTGTTCAGGTTAGGGTCATCGTTGAAGCCTATGTGACGACCCAGGCCTATATCACCCATCCAATCACTGGTGACCCTATGTCCACGCTTGCCTAGGACAATTCTGGTTTGGGCTTGCTGTCTCACTACTATCATGCACAGTGCCCCCTTTACTCTCACAAGCACCTCAGTTTAGACAATAAGTGATGAGATCAATCTACATACGTCACATCAATTATTGTAGCAAAATACAGTTTGCATATGTAACTTAACTCGCCAATTAAATCATGGTCCTGAAGGTGGAAAATCAGTCTTAAATTTATTTCTCTTAACACCAAGCACAATCCATTACATGTGTGGCTACAGAACAATTTTGGAGATAAGGTACCTCTGACTGTGTTTCGTTTGTCAATTGATCCTGCTTTAGATGAAAAAGGGAAAAAGAATTTTAAGCTAATTCACAGTTAACCCCAGTCACGGTGCCTGAAAAATAGGAAGCATTTAATATACTGAAAGGATGAATGAATAATGTACCAGAGTGTGCCTGGCTATTGCCAACATCCCTCACATGTCTGACTGGACACTTTATGTATAACCAGGAAGTGGATCTTCCAACAACTGCCAAGAAAAAAAATTTTCTAATTTTTTTTACTGTTATGCACAATTAAGTGATAACAGATTCACTATTTCCCACACTCGACTGTCTTGGAATGCAAGCTCTGAAACAGACCAGTGATTAAAAAAATCAATTGCCCTGAAGAGGGAAACATTTTAAAACACAGTTTTAAAAAATCATCCTATTCTTTACAATATGCTGTCAGTCAACTCATTATTCAGAAGTGATAGCAAGCTCTCCTGTTTAAGAAGAATACACTGTCTGTCTCTGAAGAAGACGATTGTTTCACACTGCCTGTGCTCTGCAGTCCCATTCAGCTTGCACAGACAATTTGCATCAACCTGTGACTAGTGACGTTGTCACTTAGTGGTGCCCCAGAGAGCCATGACCTCACATGCTTCTTATTGAGATTTTTATTGATAATGTCTCTGGAATACTCATGAATTCTTACTTGACTACAATGGTGTTTTATTAATTGTTATTTATTAAATTTTAAGATCCTGATACATCAGTTTACTCAGAATTAGTACAACAAATTATTCGAAGGAAAGCTCTGTATAACAAACAGGGAAAAAGACAGGCAAAAGTGACAAATGCATCCATGTCACTATGGAACTGTAAATACAATTATCGGTAAAATACAGGACAAAGCTCTGTACCGAGGCATACTTTCTAAAAATGCCACTTCACTTAATCAATGAGTGCTATTTATTGGTGAATGTATCACACTATTCATGTTTTTTAAAAACCTGAATGCTCATAAACTACTGTTACAGGGTATAAACCCGGCAGCCTCAAAACAATCAGTACTACCGTACAGAAGCCAAAGCAAATGGCAGCAGATGGCATCAAAGAAGGTTGAGTAAAGAAGAGAATGCAGAGCAATGAAGTATAAAGTAACACTGAAAAAAAAAAATCAAAAACTAGCCAAGAAAAAGAACGATAAACTCACGAGGAAAAGCCAATGAATAACACACAGAAAAAGGAATATCCAGAAACAGGAAAGATGGCTCTGTGCTTAGAAGAGTTCTCCAGAGAGACATGGACGTGCAAAGAGTCACCACCAGAGAAAACATCCGAGAACTATGGAATCCCTGACACTGCACTAGGAATCACACAGCATACCATCCCTTTCACAAATTCAGAAACTTAGGTTCAGAGTTAAAAACAATTGTCTAAGGTTACAAAGAAACAGGAAGACAGAATTCCCAAGAGATTGTGTAGGTCTGTTAAGGGAGACAAGCCTCTCACTTGAATGGTCTTCTTGGCAATGTTCTGCTTCTAATCAATGAGATAGCCTGTACTCGTCTAGCAAAAACAGTCCTCAGGAATACGTGGGGAATTCCAGAAGCTGCTACCATCAATAGCTCAGAGTCACTAACACCATAAAACACATATCAAAATCTGGGAAAGATTTAAACTCATCTCTGGACCTCTCAATAAAGGAACTCATGACAGTGTTCCAGTTACTTTCATTTCTTCTGTTAGACTTTCTTTTATTTTCAGCATATTCAAGACATTCATGTTTGAGCCCTTCCCAGTACCTAAGGTTTTGTCTTTATTCTACCTGCAAAATTTTAGAAAGTATGACTGCACCATATTATATTTCTTAGGAAATATAATAAAAACTTTTTCTCAGTTTTCTCCAAAAGCTATTTAATAAACACACACACACACACACACACACACACACACACACACACTCTGACCTTTTCCAGGCTACCTTAGTTACGTTTATTAGGTGAAAGCTAAGTATCCAGGTAAAGGTGAATTTTTTTTTTTCTTTGTTTTGAGTTGGAGTCTCGCTCTGTCGCCCAGACTGGAGTGCAGTGACTGCTCCCGGTCACTACAGTAAAGGCGAATTTAATTTAGAGAACATAATAATGACTCTAGAGGTTAGAAGAAGAACACGGCTGGTGGTAGAGATGACTTTAAGTGGTATTCTGACCACAACTATTTTCCACAGCTACAACGTCACCAGGTTATGTTAATTTTTCCAGTCTCCACCGCATCTATTCTTTTTTCCTCCATTCATCTGTCAGCATCCTAGTTCAGACCCTTAGCTAACTGGCTTAGTGAGTGAGTAAAATGTAGTTGAAGGAGCACCGGATCTTAGAATTAAAAGAACTGAATGTCTCTATAGAACATTCTTTTCAAGACGTGGTTACCTGGTGAATCCCCAGCCCTCTTTAAGGCTCCCTAACATATTTATTTCCACTGGCCAAGACAGTGCTGAAGACAGAACACTAACATGCCCCATGGCATTTTCACAACCTTCACATTTTCAAGTCTATACCTTGACCTTATATATATTACCTACATGCATTGGGGAAGCCTGTTACATAACCATTAATTCAAGTTTCATGACTATTGCAAAGATCACATAAAATATACACCATCTTTCAATGTAAGCTCTAAGTCTTCAAACTGTTGCTAGTCTTATGTTTACATGCAGGGAGTAATCAGATTCGATCAAAGAAAACGGCTGCCTTGACTTGTCCTTTTCCTAATCTTGCTCGATTACGTCCTACTTCACATTAGGAGACTTGCCACACATCCAGGTCTATAAATCCAGTGGGCATTTGTCAAACATATCCTCAACTAGACCATCAGCCCCTCGAGGGCAGGAGCCACGACGCCCTCCACTGCTTGTTTTTGCTTCCTTCTACTTGTCTTCTCCATCATTAGTCAGTTTTTCACAGCGTGGGTATTTGTGGTAGCACATTAAACTTCCTTAATGAAGGTATGGTACACAACTAGCCCAGCTGATCATCCTCCCTAAAGTGCGTCAACAAAGTCATCAGGGGGCCATTAGAGAGAAAGAAAAAAATACTGTGATTACAGACAAGGTCTGTAGCAAACCACGGCAACCACGGAAGACACAGCCCTGAAAAGGCTCCACGGTCCACGTGCTTACTAACAGTCATCATTCTAGAGACCTGGGTCTCTGAAGGTCTGCGATCATTCCACAAATTGTTCACAATACTTAGACCATTATCATTTGATAATATAAGTGTGGACAGAGTAGTCGGAACCATGCATTCATATAATGAGAAAACTTGAAAACCAAAAACTTCTATGTGGTCATGCTTGCAACAGCAGAGCTATTACACAAAGGCTTTGTGGACTCTTTCTCAAATGAGGAAAATTAGCACCAAAAAAACCCCCAAACTCTAAGATTCTTAGAAATATCCAGTAAACTTTACAATTCTAGTAATTTTGGATACGCATGATTTTATCAGTGGTTATAACAATAAGGATATTTACTGACAGTTCACCATGTGCTGACTACTATCCTACAAGGTAGACATTATTGCCTTTATTTTCCAGATAAGGAAAGTGAGGCTTACACGAGGTTCATCATCTTGCCTGAGGTAAGTGGAAGACTGAGCTCTACTTTTGAACCCCAAATCAGGCTGAGACAGGCTTTCTCAACCTCAGCATGACTGATACCGTGGCTGTGGGGGCAATTCCTCACTGTGGGGGTGTCTTGTGCACTGTAGGACGCATAGTATCATCCCTGTCCTCTAACATTAGCAGCTAGTGGCATTTAACCCTTGTCCCCCAAAGTTGTGGCAATAAAAACATTCTCTAAGTATTTTCAAACTCAGTTTAGGACAACTTCCCCCTTTTGTTCCCCATCACCTAATTTCTACAGAGGATTCATATCCAAACCTTGCCTTGTTTTTTTCAAATTACATTTGGCCTTTTCTTTTACGCCCAGAACAATATTTCACAGTTTATCATCATTTTATTGTAGACTTTGTTTTTAATGATTTTTGCTTGTTTTCAAAATTAGTCCAAATCTAAAAGGACATTTTCTATAATTGTGGATACTGGGAAAAAAAAAAGTCCAAAAGGCCAAAAGTATTTTATGCAATGACAGAATTAATGAATTGAAAATATAATAAAATAAAGGCCAGTGCAGTGGCTCACGCCTGTAATCACAGTGTTTTAAGAGGCCAAGGCTGGAGAATGGTTTGAGGCCAAGAGTTTGAGACCAGCCTGGGCGACACTGTGAGACCTCATCTCTACAAAAAGTAAGTTTTAAAAAATTAGCAGGTGCAGCGGCACATACCTGTAGTCCTCGCAACTAGGGAGGCTGAGGTGAAAGGTCACTTGACCCCAGGAGTTCAAACTTACAGTGCGTTATGATTGCACCACTGCACTCCAGCTAGGGTGACAGAGCAAGATGCTGTTTCAAATTAAAATAAAAATAAATCCTAAGATGGCTTGGGGTGGGGAGCATGATTAAACCACTAATATTCAAAGGTTTCAGGAGTTTCTTTCAAAATCCAGTTGTCGAATAGTCATTCCTTTTCATGGTTACATTTCTGATTTATTTAAGAGTTTTACTTCTACAAACACTCTACAGTCAATTCAAATCAATAAATTATGGAAGTTCACATTTCATTGTTAAAATATCTTTGAAATGCTAGTGTTGACATCTTCCTCTAATGAATATGTAGCATGATATACAAACAGAGTAGTAAGACTGCTGGGTTTAAATTTCAGCCTCTTCAAATTTCCCCTTCTAACCCCGATGGAATCAGTTAATGAGTTCTGACTGTGGCCAATGGCTGACTGATGTCAGGAGAAAGGGGAGCTTTGCCATGTAAACACTTTTGGAAAGTGATCTGACCATTAATATCAGCTGTAAAACATGTTTCCTCTCTTTAACTGATGGATTCCATTTCTAGAAATCCATTCAATGTAAATAATTCAAATCAAGCAGCAGGAGAAAAGAGCTATGACATGTCAAAATGTTTTCTTCTAAAATTCTAACAATCACAAAGAAAATATGAATAGTATTAATACAGCCAGAAAAATAGGAGAAGATAAAAGAAAAATATGGCAGACCAACCAGACAGAATACTTATGCAGTCATGAAAAATTATAAAATATGGAAGGAATAAGTCAAATCAACCTTGTGGTGTGATGGTACATACCAATCTGTTAAACTGTTGGAGCAACACTGCCCTAATGAACATACATTTATTCAAATAAATGATGCACTTTCAATAAGTACACAGAGAGACTGAAGAAAAAATTCACATGCCAGTTTCTGAACAGACACCAAAGACTCACTCTAAAAAAATTATATGTTTTGGATGTTAAAAAAAAGCAAATTTATTTTTAGTTTTGTATTTAGTTTATGATAATAACTAACAGACACTTAGCAATCTGGGTAATGAGAGGAGTTAGCAGGCAACTAACCTGAATCTATTAACCAAATGCAGCCTGAACTCCAACCAGAGAGCAAGTCAGCATGGAAACATTGATTTGAATGGATGGTCACGGGCGGGACGTACAGGTGGAGAGATTTTTAAAATTTGGACATAAAAATTCAGGGACTGGTTTACTGTGGTGAATTACTCCAGTGTTGAGGTGGGAATCCCACAGGTCTGTCTTAATTTTTCATATATGAAAAGGCTAGAACTATATCAGATTCATCTGGTACCAAAGAGTACAGTGCTAAAAATAAATTTTTTATTAAAAATGGAATTTTGATATGTTTTGTTTTCCTTTGAAAATAAAACCAATAAAAAATCTCTAAGTATTTAGAACTGATTAAATTATAGAAGATAAAAATTAAAACCTGTAAAAGAGAAAATACTTGTTATGGTAAAGGAGAGACTGTGAGCTAACTGACCTTATTTTGATTTTTTAAAAATTATACAATAAATAAAAGTTGGTGGGGGTGGGGTGCAAAGGCTTAGGGGAAGGCAGACAAGGGTGCCACCTTGATCTTGCTCAGGGACTGTCACATATTAGACACAGACTCATCTTGGTGGGTTTCAGGACATACTCGGAACCACCAATGACAGGCAATTACAGAACACCATCGGAGCTGGAAATAAAAGAAACAGACTAGTTTATGAAGAAATAAGTTTCCCATCCTAATAAGTATGTTTGTAGAATGCCATATAATCTGTCTTGGTAGAAGATTGGACCAGATCCAGGATAGCCTATAAGGCTTTTCCAGTTCCAAAGGAACTCATATTTGTTGAATACTTATTAATGTGTCAGGTACTATGCTGAACATTTACAAACATCTTTTTATGAAAATAAGGCAAATAACTGTGTTTTGAAAGAATCCTCAGAAAATGATCGTTCCACTATACCAAGTTTAAAAGCAAAATACAAAACTATAGCATAAGAGAAAAACAAGAACACGTAAAATATTAATAGCTGTTATTTCTGGGTGATAGCATAATAAGTGATTTCAAACTTCCACTTTTATCCTTTTCCTAGTTTTTCAAATGTCTACAATGAACATGATTTATATCTATAAACAACAGAGGTTATAAAAACAGAGAACTTAGGAGGGGGGACCCCCCAAAAACCAAAATTGTCTTTTGGAGAGTGGGCCCCTTGTAGTACACTCAGAATTTGTTCCTCTGGATCAAATAGTCAACCAACGTTTTATCTGGAAGTTTTGAGAAGGCTGCACTACAATTTGCAAAAGAAATGTCCTGAGTTGTGGTAAACAGGTGACTGGTTCTTGTACCATGACAACACACCCACCAGCGCCACGCTGAGTGTTCAGCAGTTTTTGACTAGAAATGGCATGACCATGTCCCCCCCTCCCTAGTCACCTGAGCTCACTCCAAGATGTGTTTTTTGTTTCCCCATATGAAGAGCGGCCTCTAAGGGAAGTGGTATTTTTTGGGGGGAGGCGGGGGAAATGTTTTGCTGATGTGGAAGAGGTGAAACAAAAAAATGGCAGAAGCACTAAAAGGCATCAAATTGACGAGTTCAAAATCTGTTTTGAGCAGTGGGGAAAGCATCTCGATAGGTGTACTGCATCAAATGGAGAGGACTTTGAAGGTGACTGAAGTGTAAACATGTAAGAATACACAATTTTTTGTAAATAGAACCTGGGTTTTTTGGGGTCCCCCCTCATATATAGTGTTTGTTTTTTAAAAAACAACCATGATACTCTTACTGCACCTCAGAAATTAGCAGTGATTACCTAGCATTATCAAACATTTAGATATAAAGCATATAAAGGTAAATTTTATGCTATCTTTTAGCAATCTGAAATGGAGAACTGAAAAATTAACATTTCAATGTATTTAGCATTAAAGTGGTTTTTGTCTTGTGAACAATGAGAAAGGGAGAAGGTATGGAAAGTCCTATTTTAATCCTATTTGAGACGATATTCTAAGAGTTCTTGGTTTTTCAGTCTTAACGCTGAAAGAAGTAAAAAAGTGTCCCTTTGCTGTCAGGATATACAAACTATTAGCCATCAGTGCAGAGTGCAAGCACACTTGTGACATGTATATTATATAAGAAATTTTATTTTTTTGGTTTTCTGTAGAGACAGTCTTGTTATTTTGCCCAGGACTCCTGGGCTCAAAAAATCCTCCTGCCACAGGCTCCTAAAGTGATAAGATTACAGGCACGAACCACGGCACCCAGCCCTAGACCTTTTAAACTAATGTGACAAGTTGTTTTCTGAAAGACTAAACTGCCTCAACATTTAAAAATAGTTCTTAAACAGAGAAACATCCTTCAAGTGATTGACTGGCTTTAATTTGAGAAACTGTTAGGTTTCCGTCTCCTCCTTTATTGGAAGGAAAAGGAAGAAAACAGCTATTTGTGTACCTCTGGTCAAGTGACCTCACAGTTTTCTTTTTCCTTTGCTCTGTAAAATATTAGTAGTTATTTAAATAATTGATGTTAAGTGTCTCTGCATTCCTGTGGTTTGAAGGCTTTGCAGATATTAACTTTCTCTTCCTGACTAAAAAGGATGTGTGTGATAGTATCTTTTTTTCCTTAGTTAGTCTAAATTTAGACTTCTTGATCATGAATTAGAGAGCCTGTGAGTATAAGTGAACAAGAGGTATGGTGTGACTGTTTTCATATTTTTAGCTTCTTTTGCTGCCGAACTTCCTTTTTTCACTCTCGGATGCAGTTTGAGGGTAAAGGCAGAACTCAGTGCTAGGGTGAGGCAGCTTCTAGGCCAAAGCATTTGCACATATGTTCTATACCAGGAACTTGAACCTGGCACTAAAATAACATTTCTGAATGAACCACACTAATTTGCTGCATCAGATTTGTAAAATAAACTCTTGCTATCAGTTCAGGCTAGAACAAGTTATTTTTTATAATTCAACTGAACAGAAGCAAAAGTTTAAAACATTCCCCGGAGCAAATTTAATTCTGAGTCCATAGCTTACAGAAAAAGCATTTGTTGCTGTCTGGGTGTCACTTACCAGCTCCCTGCTCTCCTGTTATGAGAACGCTGACGCAGTTTGGGACTGGAGCCGGGACTGGCCTGTGTTCAGGCTGACACATCCACGCACACGCAGACCTGAACCTAAGTATTTCACTAACAAACTTTTTAGCATTCATCCTCTGCTGACTGGAAATTTTTAAATTGCCAGTGATCACTTTCTGCTTTAGAGTTGGATGAGGGGGTTGGGATTGGCAGTTGAGGGAAACTGCTAGGGGAGGGAGGGGCATACCTCATCAACAAGGGTACCTGCATGATCAACGTTTATATACCTAATCCTGAAGTGTACTCCACATCTTCATAATAAAAATTTTTTTAAAAGAAAAAAAAATCATGGCCTCCGGAAAGCCTGTCCTCTAAAACATTTAAGCTATTTTATTTACGGTCTTTTTCCCATGCCTCCCTCATTCTCCCACTGCCGTCACCTCACCCACTGTAGCACGACCCTCCTCCCTCCCCGCACCAAGCAGAATGGGGACTAAGCAGTGAGTAAACATTCACCCTGATGGCTTAAGTCATTTTAAAATTCAGCCGGGCTTGGTGGCTCAGCCTGTAATCCCGCACCTTTGGGAGGCTGAGGGGAGTGGATTGCCTGAGCCCGCGGGTTCGAGACCCGCCTGGGCAGGTGAGACCTCATCTCTACAATAAATAAAAAAATCAGCCGGGCGTGGTAGCGCATGCCTATAATTCTGGCTACTTGGAAGGCTGAGACGGAAGGATCGCCAGAGCCCAGCAGGTCGAGGCTGTGGTGGCCGGGAGCGGCCACTGCACTCCAGTCTGGGCGACAGAGTGAGACTCCAACTCAAAAAAAAAAAAAAAATTCAAGGTTTCTGCTGCCTGTGCATCTGTCAAACAAGGGGCAAAGTCAACAGAGAGGCCAGCCGGGGGTTAGTTGTGACAGTCCACTTCTTCATCTTAAACCCGTGGCAGACTGAGCTGCACATGACTTTCAAGATGGGGATGGTTTAGTATTTAGCACTGGAACTTGGGATGGAATAGTCTGTCCAGGATCAAGGGGAAACCACAGGGCAGCACTACTGTGGGTTTGTCTTTGGGGGATGCTACGTGCAGCCAAGACAACTTGTGTTTCACACCTCAAATCCAGATGCCACAGGCAACTTCTAATTTACCCTGCAGTTATCCATACAGCAGTCTCTGGGCCCTCAATGCATCTAAGGCCAAGGAAGTAACAGAGGACTCCAAACAGCAAAAATATTACACAGCTTCTTGTAACCAAATCTGTGAGCATCTAGAGGACTTCCAGAGTTCAACACTAAGGATGCACTTACTTTTAGACACATTTGCTCTTATCTTAGTTAACAGTTTAAAACAAACGATCCAGCCCATAGCAAGAGATCTGCTGTACACAGTCACAACAGTCAGTTACTATGATAAAAATCCCTTAATATTACTTAGTTCCAAAGTAAATTTCCTAAGCTCCATGATTATTCCCTAATTTAGTCGATGCCACGTTGCCTTAATTGAAAGGAAGAAGGAACTGTACACAATAACAATAACAACATCAATTCTAAATAATACAATTGCAAAATATTTACAGAACATTTTCCAGTTAAAATGCTTTCATTCATATTGTCTCATTTAAAAATAGATGACTTCTTTGAAGTCAGAGTCTGCTGACAGTGAAAAATAAGATCCTCAAAAGCTGGCAGAAGCCCAATACAGCATCCTGAGAGTTTAAGGAGAAGAATACCTGGGCCTCAAGCTAATAGGTCCTCAAGGCATTCATGTGTGATCAATAATATTTATGACTCCATGTAGAAACTGATTCTTTGCTAGATACTGAAAGGTGCTAAACTTCACTACATTAGGAATGTGCAGATTGCTCAAGTGCTCACAAGCTGAGGGAGCCCGTGAAAGTGAAGCTAATACAGGACCTTATGAGCTCAGTTACATTGCAATAGTTCTTCAGACATCTTCGACAGCGTTTTTCTGCTTGATTGGGATCTGCACAATCACACTATGAATGACAAAGCCAGCTGCCTCCCTAGGAATGAAAACTCACTTATCCGGTAACTTATAGATTTCTAGGCAATTTGGAAAGCACACCGAGAGTCTCCATAAGATGTCACTAACAGTGCCTGAAATTTTGCTATTTGGTTCAGGATCGGGAAGGCAGTACATATTTGAGGCTAAGTGGCACGCAGAAGAGCAAGATTAACCGTTCTGATGTTTCGTTATCAATGGGTTAAACATATTCCTTGGCTTTGAGCCCTTACAAATTTATTTGTTCGGGAAGTTAATTAACACATTTGCAATTTGGGTAAGTAATTTTAATGTCAATAACTCGGATCCATGGTAGACCGGTAATTCACGGTCATTCCCTGAGAGTGTTTATTATAGACACAGATGGGAGGATCTCAGAGGACTGAGGCAGATTTATTGAGAGACATTTCCCCTGCCACTTGACTAACTCCTTTTTGAAGTCCCTTTATCGGGCACACTATCCCAGACCCTGTCAGTGTGTACTGGTGCTCACTCTGTGTGTCCCAATGACACAGGATTTCTATGGAAGTACTTAGTCATCCTGATTGACATTTCAATTGCTACTATGCTTTGCCCAGGGTTAGGCCAACTGATGTGGGTGGGAACTAATTGTTGGGAACTAATATAGCAATGATATTCTTTAAATATTACTCAACATGTACTTAATGGAAGAGCAATAAACTGATTTTCTTTTCATAACATTTTAACCTAGAAACAAATATCTTACTGAAATGTCTACTGGCCAAGGCAGGATCAGTTTTCTACAAATAATTGGAGAAAACATTTCCCAAGTGTTGGCCATTTTAATTCTTTAGTTTTTACTTAGTGATTTTTCTGAACCAGACAACTTCTAAAAGGGTGTTTAAAATTAGGTAATACAAATTTTTCTGGTAAAAATCTCTAATCTCTCTACTGTTCAGCTTTGGAACTTGGCCAGCATGTTCCATTGGGCCTTTGGCAGTTCCTGGAGATGTGTATCTCTAGACACCAGCCCACCTGGGTCTTTCCCACAAGCCCATATGCTACAAGAGCATGGAATATGTGCATCTTATTCAACCCTGTGTCTTGGGCCTATTACAGTGCTTGGAAAGTAGTTAGTGTTCACACATATTTGATGAATTCTTGACAGAGTGTTATAGTTTTTCTTCCCTTTACCTATCGGCAAAATTTGGCTTGGCGTCTCAGAAGTGAGTTTTATCATTGTTTTTCATTACATAGTTGGTGCATCTCCCTGTATATCAAATGATTATTTGCGTTAACTAGATGTTTCTGGCATGCTTTCATGTTGTTACTATGAATTTCTTTTCCAGTTTTATATGTTGTAGAATATAATCTATTTGGTAGTATCTCTCTGTATAGTAAACAATTAATTGTGTTCACAATAGATGTTTTGGGTAGGCTTTCATGCTGTTACCATGAATTTCTCTTCTAGTTTTCTATTTGGTAGAATATAAACTTGTCCTTGTTAACATCTGAAAGCTAGCAGGCAGGTTTAGTTTTAGTTAAGGACTGAGAAGCAAAATATGTAACTGCTGAAAGACCTTGTTGCTTTTGATACTTAAGGTAATTAAAACAACCTATATTTATGCATACTGGCTGTAAAAGACAATTTCACAAAATGTACAGCAAAACAACATATTCTTAAAAAAAAATTCCAAATTCGACCTAAAACTACTGTTTCTCCTAGGTTAGACCTAATCACTCAGAACAGAAATTAACTCTCTTGAATAAGTTCAAGAAGCCTGATTTTCATTTCTTCTTTTAACTCTGAACATTATTTCACTAGTCAGACCAGTGTCACTAATATTCACTAATGACACCTTTATCTTCTGAGGATTTTCATCTTATTTCAGAAGTGGCTTTGGCTCTTCTTCCCCAAAGCATGTGAGAGTGTTGTGGTGCTGTTCAAAGTCTGCTTTATTGTCACTGAAAAAAACGAATTATGCAAAGTGAATCAGAAAACAGCACTGTGAAAAAGTGAACACATCTGTCCTCTGAATGGCAGGGGAATGCTTCCAGGACCTCCACTGATACCAACCTCTGAGGATGTTCAAGGCTCTGACATAAAATGGTGCTGCTTCTGCATGTGGCCTATGCAGCTCTCCCGTACACTTTAAATCATCTCTAGACTATTCACAACTAATACAACATAAATGCAATATATCAATGGGTGTTATACTGTGTTGTTTTTATGTGTATTATTTTTTATCGCTGTATTGTTATTTTACCTTTTTTCTGAATACTTTTGACCCATGGTTGGTTGAGCTCACAGATGCAGAGGGCCAACTGTACCACTTTTTTATTTTACTTCAGTCTGCCTTTGCCTTAAGTTGTTTTAGTGTTCATCTGGGCTTTGATGCTTATTGAAGATCATTTTCTTCCTTGTTGCAAAAAAAGACTTAATGATTTTCAAAAAGAAAAAAAAAAATCTTAGCAAAGAGAAAATAAGGTAGAATACTATGACTGGACTAGCTGGAGAAGTGTTCCTTGATATTCTATGCTATAATTTTACTCTCAGCAAGACAAAAAGAGATACCTGATTGATAAGAAGTCACAATGTTCATAAAATAAAACTGTACTAGTTGCTTAGGAAAGAGAAGTTTCTTACATAAACCTTTATAAAGGAGACAATGAGTAAGTGACTAGCTCTTTCTAATATAACAGGGATTTTGAATAACAACGCTTAGTCACAATCGGGTAGAAATTATCCTTTAGAACAGGGTTCCCCAGCAGATCCAGGGCCTGTTAGGAACGAGCTAAGTGGCAGGCAAGAGAGGGAAACTTCATCTGTATATACAGCTGCTCCCATCACTCTTATCCAAACTCCGCCTCCTGTCACTAGATTCTCACAGGAGTACAAACCCTACTGTGAACCGTGCATGCAAGGGATCTAGGCTGCGTGCCCCTTATGAGAATCCCTGATGATCTGAGGCGGAGCTGAGGTGGTGATGCTGGCGATGGGGACAGGCTGCAAACACAGATCATCATGAGCAGTGAGGTTTGACTGCACAGAGACCATATAAATCAGTTGCCTGCATATCAAAACCCTATCGGGGAGTGGCAACCGAACTGAGGTACTTAAACTGTATAGCTGGATCGGGTGGCAGGCTTTAAGTCAGAATCTGACACTTATTTTAGTTCATGTGTGGCTTGCCCATTATTTTATTTACCGCTTTCATCTGTACCTTTTTTTAAAATGGTAAGTTGTGCGATTACTTCACTATATATTACAATGTAATAACAATAGAAATAAAGTGCACAAGAAATGTTATATGCTTGAATCATCCTGAAACCATTCCACCCACCTCCAGCCTCATCCATGGAAACATTGTCTTCTACAAAACCGGTTCCTGATGTCAAAGAAGGTTGGGGACCGCTGCTTTAGAGAACATCACTGTCCAGTAGAAATACAATATAAACAACATATGTAACTTTAAATTTTCTAGTAGTCATATTAAAGTGTTAAAAGAAACAGGTAAAATTAAATATAATAATATATTTTAACTTGATATATCCAAAATATCATCTCAGTATGTAACCAATATAAAATTAGTAATGGTATTTAATCTTTTTTCATACTATATCTTCAAAATTTAAGTATGTAGTATTTTATACTTATAGCTCATCTCAATCTAGATGTTTTCATCAGAAAAAGTGTTTATATTTCCTAAAATCTGCAGTTGAAAAAATAAATATACCCAAGTTCCAAACACACAAAGTTTTCTAGTCACTGAATCTCACACACCAGTTTTTAAATTTAAATTACTTCCTAGTGTTCAGTAGCCACATGTGACTAGTAGCTTCTCTACCAAACAGTGCAGTTCTAGAACATTTAGAGTGAGAGAAATCTCACCCAGGAGTACGCATCAAAGTCACCATATGCCTTCAACAGGTATGACCTTGGAAATGATTAGTACATCTGGCATATGTACTTTGAGAAAGTTTCTCAGATATATTCTGACCTGCAAATTTGGGCTAAGAATCATTGCTCAAGAAGAGAAAAATGAGCTGCACAGCCTTCAAGTGATGGGATTATGAGGAGAGTCGTTCTTGCAACAAGAGCCCAAAGTGCAGGTATTCAGCATTACCAGCCTGAAAACTCATGGGACAGAATTTTGAATGGCTAAATCCTGTGCTGATCTGCAAGGGAGGGTTTACATGGGAAACAATGATGAGACTGTCAACAAATGATCAGAGCGGGCAAGGGACGGAGCGGAAGGCACGGCAGGCACGGCACAACTAGTTCTCTTCTCTCTCTTTTTAGCAAAGGACAGCATTCCCTAGAAGACCCCATCTGTATACCTCTTTGTTCAGAACTAGGTCACATGGCCACTATTGGCTGCAATGGAGTTTGTTCAAATGTCCTCTTGTGTTAAACGCTGCCTCATTTAAAAATACTCTTACTTAGGAATGAAATGAATAGTATTAATGAGTATCAGTAAATACTGTGTTTTGCTAGCTGCAAAATCATACTTAGTGCTTAAAACAAGTAAGAGAGGTCGGGCCCGGTGACTCAGCCTGTAATCCCAACACTTTGGGAGGCCAAGGCGAGAGGACTGCCTGAGCCTGGGAGTTCAAGACCACCCTGAGAAACTTGGTGAGACCTTGTCTCTACAATAAATCACAGAAACTAGCCAGGCGTGATAGCACACGTCTGTAGTTTCAAGTTCCAGCTACTTGAAAGGCTTGCCTGAGCCCAGCAGGTCGAGGCTGGGGTGGGCGTGAGTGTGTCACTGCACTATAGCTTGGGCGACAAAGTGAGACTCAGACGCAAAAAAAAAAAGCCAAACAAGTAAGGGGTTTGCATTCCTCCTTCAACAATAAGTCTGGAAGGGGGCAGTCCAGGGCTAGTGCAAGGGCCTGAGGATGACCCAAGGGATAGGTGTCTACTTTCCTTAGTTTGCGGATTTCCTCCCCATGGTCCAAAGACACTTGGGATTCCACAGATACACACTGTGTTCCAGGCGGAAGGGCGGAAGGCTTTCCCTAGCAGTACTTTATTTGAGTTCCCAGGAACTTTAATGAATATCCCACTGATGTGAAGTACGTCAAGAGCCCATAGAAAGGTGCTAAAAATTTAACCCTTTCTTTCAGGTCTTTTTTTTTTTTTGAGTTGGAGTCTCACTCTGTTGCCCAGACTGGAGTGCAGTGGCCGCTCCCGGCCACCGCAGCCTCGACCTGCTGGGCTCCGGCGATCCTTCCGCCTCAGCCTTCCAAGTAGCTGGAACTACAGGGGCGCGCTACCATGCCCGGCTAGTTTTTGATTTATTGTAGAGATGAGGTCTCGCCAAGTTGCCCAGGCGGGTCTCGAACCCGCGGGCTCAGGCAATTCACTCCCCTCAGCCTCCCAAAGGTGTGGGATTACAGCCTGAGCCACCGAGTCCGGCTCTTTCAGGTCTTTTAATTTAGAGGCCTGAAATTGCTGTTAACAGTGAGCAAAAGAACACAACACTCACAGAATAGCCAGCCTTTCGAATGCAGTCATTTTGTGTTTCTCTGTTGTGTGAGCCATTCTGATTTCCAGTCATAGCAATATTGGTTGCAAAAAGGCAAATTGTGTTCTTTAATTTAAAATACTAAGAATATTAAGTGCCATTAAATACTTACAAAGGCTGCGCGCAAAACATACTACACATCACTGGGACTATCTTGAGTCACCGGTGATCTCAGAAACCCTAAAGAAGCCTCACTCTTTTCATCTCGTGTGGCCTCTCGGTGGCACCTAACACAGAGGAGCACTGGGCCTTTCTTTACACGCGACCTTCTCTTGGCTTCCATGACCGGTCACGTGGCTTTACTGACTTCTCATTCGCTTCTCCCTCTCAGTTGCCCTTGCCATTCCTTATATTAGCCTTTTTTCAGGCTAAGTCTGGGCTCCCGTCTCTAGCTCTGTATTCTCTTTTCCAGAATAGGATCAATTCCCATGCTTTAAAAACCACTTACATGCTGATGACCCTTAAATTTCCATTTCTTGCCTAAACTCTCTCCTCTGAATTCCATCATCATATAGCCAGTTATTTTACATCTCCACTTTTTAAAAAATCTCACACATCTCAAATGTAGGACTGATCCTAGGAATTGACACCATCATTCCCCCAGTAGCTCAATCACATAGTACTGTCTGGCCGCCTTACTGCCTCAATTCCTAATACCACAGCAAGCTGTGTAGTTTACCTCTGCAAACAGTTGGCTCTAGGCATCTGTGGGTTCTGCACCTGTGAACTCAACCGTGAATCACAATATCCAAGGGGAAGAAATTTCACAAGCCGGGCTCGGTGGCTCAGCCTGTAATCCCGTGCCTTTGGGAGGCTGAGGTGAGTGGATTGCCTGACCCGCGGGTTCGAGACCCGCCTGGGCAGCGAGACCTCATCTCTACAGTAAATCAAAAAATCAGCCGGGTGTGGTAGCGCGCGCCTGTAGTTCCAGCTACTTGGAAGGATCACCGGAGCCCAGCAGGTGGAAGCTGCGGTGGCTGGGAGCGGCCGCTGCACTCCAGTCTGGGCGACAGAGTGAGACTCCAACTCAAAAAAAAAAAAAAAGAAATTTCACAAAGTTCCAAAAGGCAAAATTTGAATTTGCTACACTCCAAGTACTGCCCTGAATCCACACAAATGAAGTAATGTGCAGGCATTTTATGAGGCATTTAAACCCAGAGATGACTGAAGGGATACAGGAGGATGTGCTGGTTATGGCAAGTACTTGGCCATTTCCCACAGGGACTCGGCCATCTGCGGTTTTGCTACCTGAGAGGTGGGGGCTGCTGGGGGACGGGTCCTGGAACTAGCACCCGTCAACATCCAGGGATGACTGTATACGCAGTTAGACATGTCTCCTTCACTGTGTCTACTCCCGTCTGGGCGTTTGTTATCTCGACTGAACTACTGCAGAGTCTTCTAACTGGTGCCTGCTTCCGTTTCCCCCAAAGAATGTGTTGTCCATACAGCCGCCAAGGTGACCTGAAACATAAATCGGATCCTGTGCCCCCTGCCAGAAGCACTTTGGTGGTTTTATGGTACCCTGTAGGTAGCACCGAAAGTCCTGCCCAGGCTGTGTGTGCTCGGACCCAGCGTGTTCTTCAGCCTCACTGGGGCCTTTCTTCTTTGGCCATGGTGTCTTGTCCTATTGTCTATTTTTCTGTCCTCAAATGTGCCTCGATTTCTGCTTGGAAGTCTTTATATACTCCACTGCCCAGAACATCCTACCACCTACGCTTTGCCTTTTTGGCTCCTTCTTTGGGTCTCAGTGCAACACCTCCTCAGAGAGCCTTCAGCAAAGGCCATCCCCCAGCTCCCACTCCCTGGGCTGCCTCTCCTCAGCCCGGCTGGCTCATCCCCGCAGTTCCCACACTTGCCTTCCATTGCTGGTTCACCTGCCAGTCAGTGCTATGTTGTTGGCTCCATGTTGTCAGAGACTCATCTGTAGTTTGCACCCTGTGTACCCAGTGTGCCTAGAGTAGGCACTATCTGAATGCACAATCAATATAAGGAAACAAAAAAATAATATGCTCCATTTTTACAAAACATTTTTGAGCTAACAAAACACCTTCATATATATAACATCTCATTTGAGCTTCACAATAGTCTGAGCAGTTAGGTATTTAATGTCATGCAAGCCCTGGTCTTGCCAGTAGGCATGTGACCTTGGGTAAGTCATCTACAAATGAGATGGGGGTGGTGTGGGTATCCACTGAATATATATGGAAATATTTTGTGAACTCTACAGTATGAAACAGATGGTGGTGGTAGTGGTATGACAGCTAAGAAACTCAGTTCCCAGAACTGTTAAGTCCAGGATGCCACAGTTGTTAAGTGGTATAGTTGATAACTAAACCCAGGCTGTGTAGCGAATAGAAAAGCCAAGGGTCCTTAATAAGTGGTAACATATTAAAACGTCTTCATAAATAGTGCTGGGGAGGGGGGCTGGATTTGGAAGGGCATTTCCCTTTTGTCCTGCCATGTACTTTCCTAAAAAACCAAGCAATGAATTGCAAATTCTACAATACTGATATCATGTTTAGACTTGCATCCCTAATTAAAAACTCAGCATTAGGTAAACAAAATATGGCCAACAATGTATCCTCAAGGCAAATGTATAGACATTGAAATTCTGTAATTATTTAAAATAGTAAAGTCATGCTTTAAGTTTAGTAAATGGACATACATGCATCGTATACACTGCGTGTACAGACAGCAAATAATACCATGGCATTGTTTCCTAAATTTGAGGCAAAATTAACTTGCTAGGTATATATTAAATATTTAACTTTTTTTTCTTCTTAAAAGTCCTAAGGGCTTTGGAAGACGATTTTAATGGTCTAGAATAGACCGATGATGAAAACTTCTCAAACAGCTTCTTTTCCCTCATTTTTCTCTCTAGCAAACAGGTTTGAGAATTTCATCTTACACACCTGATCCTTCTAGAAGCACTATAAAAGCTGTTGAATGCATGTTTGTTGTGATGATTGTGGTTTTAACCCACTACAAAGAACCTATAAAATAGATAATTATTGCATAGTAATACATGTAACCATTCAATAGCATAGATGATCCTTTTTAAATTTGGAAAATGTAGAAAATATCTTAAAATGGCAGAAAGGCATCCAGTTTGTTACCTCCCAAAGATAACCAGTATAAATATTTTGGTTTATTTGACAATCTTGCAAATAACTGTTAAAGATAGGTCTTGAATCAGCTTTTTCTGCTCTTCTTCAGATTCCTGATTTATTTTTCACCCCTCCAGAACAGCAAGCATAGCTGATTGTCATTAGATCAAGCACAGTCCTCAAGGAAGCAATGATGCAAGCTAGACTCTACACTAGACACTGTTTCCAGTTATAGACTAATGCATACTTCACTGACCAGCAGTATAATTATTGGATAAAAACTACTAAATTTTAAAAAGAGCCTAAAAAATTCATAGAATTAATAGGACAAGCTGGATACAGAATTGCGGCTGAAGTGAATAATTTGGTGGAAAGTAGAAAGCAGAGGGCCACAGCGGCGATGGGAGGTGAAGGCTGAGGTGCCAGGGTCACAGAGCTCAGGAGCAGCAGGGAAAGTCCCAGGCAGGACACCCCCCACCACCCCTGGCCGGAGCCCCGGCAGGATCCCCCCACCACCCACCCCCTGTGACGGGGCTCAGCAGAGAAAGAACTTCACCAAGATGACAAGCCAGCTGTGTCATAGCCAGGGCACAAACAACCCAAGGCCCAGACTCACAGCTCCAAGTCTGTCTCCTACACAGGAAGCAATTAAAGGGGCCTGACATCACAGAAGGTAAATTACGCAAATGTGAACATGATATGAAGTTGATGGTGCCCACATTCTCTGTGACAGCAGTTGATTCTCTGTGGAACAGGAATGGCAATACTATGAATTTTCATATTCAAACACCTAATCTCAAATTCCAACCAGCTCCTTTTGGTATCCCTGCTCTTTCTTTGTGACTTCATATTTTTAAAGTATACTACATATCAGAATAATTGATCATTGAAACAATATAATATGGTATATATTAAATATTAGCTTAGAAATACAGCCCCACTGCAGGAAAAAACAAGATAGAAGTTGTTATTATACGGCCTAAACACAGCACCACTGGCACAAAAGCCACTGAATAAAGCCTTATGAGTCACAGAAGACTGCAAAATGCACATGTATCACTGGGTCAGGAGAGAGGACAATGCCAAGGTCGACATATCCATCCCTTCAGGTGGTAGCCATGGGAAGCAAAGCCTGGAGTGAAGAAAATGCTTTTTAAAATTTCTGTATTTAAGCTAAAGAACTCTTCACTCTGAAGCAAAGATCTTGGTCCAATTAAAAAGGCATCAGACTTGGGTCAGTTGGCGTGGCACCTAGGACCTTAGAGCTGCACCCACGGCCACCTCCACCCCTAGCTCGGCCCTCTCTTCTGATGGACATGGATAATTAACCACAACTCACTCACACTGGGCCTAGAGGTAGCTTGAGAATTCTTGTTAATGAAGCATATTTTTGGCAACCACTATAAATCAATAATTGGCAGGAGTGATAACCCTGTTTTCCAGTCTGTCATTAGATATTTTCTGGTTATTCTCCTTTCTAAAGTAGACTAATATAAAGGTTAGTAAGCCCACCATTAACCACTCAAGAAGTAATAACTACCCATTTGCTGAGGAAAAAAGGTTTTTTTCCTCCAAGGCACAATTTTATCTAATTGAATGTATGTAATTTTACTAATACAGAATACAAGATGCTACTTTGAATGCACACACAGCAGTTTATTCTAGAATGGTATTCATAATGCCCTGCTAGAAATCCTTAGCAGTTTTAGAAAATGGTAGAATTGTTTGTTAAGAACTTATTTTTAAGGCCGTGGCTCATGCCTGTAATCCCAGTACTTTGGGAGACCAAGACAAGGGGCTTGCCTGAGTCCAGGGGTTCAAGACGACTGGGCAACTTGGCAAGACCTTGTCTCTAAAATCAAAATCAAAAAATTAGCTGGGTGTGGTGGTACATGCCTGTAGTTCCAGCTGTTTGCAAGGTTAAGGCGGAAGGGTCACCCAAGCCTAGCAGGTTGAGCTTGCAGTGGCCATGATTGTGCCGCTGCACTCCAAGCCTGGCCCACAGAGTGAGACTCTGACTCAAAAAAAGAGAGAGAGAGAGAATTTATTTTTAAACCTAGCCTGTGTATGATTTAATGTTGGATAATTGCATAGAAATTGTATATAATGAGTATGTAAAATCATGCTCTGTCATTTCCACTTATTGAATGTTGTGATATTTCAACCACTCATTCAATAAAAAACATAAGAGGACAAATCAGAAAAATCTAAGAAGATTTTTCTGAAGATTTCACTCAAGTTCATAATAATTCTTCCAGTCGTACAAGGGAATGATTTTTCTTTCCAAGTTAAGGAGACTGTTTTTTATGAAAAAGGTATACACGTTTCTCACAGAGAAGGTGTTACTGACGGCCTTTGCAGAGCAGAGGTGCCCATGCCTTCATCCCAGCAGAAAGGTCCATGAGTGTCTCGGAAGTGGGGGCCCAGGCCTGTAAGAGTTGACAGTGAGCGTGAGTGTGAGTGAGTGTGTGTGTGTGTGTGTGAGTGTGTGTAGATACTACATATCTGGAAATACGTATGAATGTCGTATGTTGGATTTGTTTTAAGATAACCCAGGAGGAGCAAGCTGATCATGTACAAATACAGATAAAACATTCCCAGCCATGAGCGGGTCACTGCTGAAGGTGGGAGATGGACACATGGTGATTTTATTACAATAGTCTCTCTGTATATGTTTAAATTTCTTCATAAAAGTCTAAATAAAAGTATTTACAAAATCTCACCTAGGTGACTCCATGAATGTTGCAACCTGAAAGAGCTGCGTTAAATAAACCCCAAGTAAAGAGAGTCATTTAGCTCTGAAAGAGAAAATGGGAAACTTAGTGGAAGACAGAAGGGAAAGCCAAGGAAGGTTATTTTGTTGCAATATGTATCCATACCAGAAGTCCGGGAATAAAGCAACAGGTCAGAGTTCAAAAGAAACAGCTGCTTGAGAACACAGGATTTAGCCAAGTCCATAAACTAACAAGGCTGTTACAGTAGGGTTTCTACAAATCTGAAAAAAATTTATCTACCAATCATGGGATTCAAAGACTTGATACAATAAGGCAGTTATATTTTCTGTAACCCACCCTGGATGATTACCACTTACTTATAATAATGAATGTTAAATACCAAGCTACTGCAAATTACGTCAACTTCCTTATTATGAGCATTTTTTCAAAAATAAAATGTGTTCTTCTAACAGAAAGGACACCAATTTTTTTTTTAAAGGAAAAGTTAGAAGAGAATTGTGTCAGCACATTAGAGAGAAACAACTTAGAAAGACTCCAAGGACCACCGCCCCAAGAGTTCACGGACAGCGTTCATGAAAGTCAAAGGGCTGAGCAGAAGAGCTGAGGCCCCATGGCCAGAGATAGCCCAAGGACAATTATCCCTGTTCCACACCCTCTCCCTCCAACGTTTTCAATAGCCAACTGCAAGGAGAAAACGTCAACTACTTCAGAGAGGTAAAAGGTTCTACGAATAAGCTTCTTAGGATGATTTATGGTGTCTAGATAGGCCCAACAATGTCTTCTAACTTAAAGTACCTCCATCACATGGTATTTTCTTTCTTTTCTGGAAAGAAGCATCTCTAATGAAGTCCCTAGTGATAGCAGTTATGCTAGTGACACTGAAGAAGGAGATGTGTCGGAGACTGGCAGAACCTCACCGAGAGGTCCTGAGTCTGTTGGAGGAACCCAGAATGAACAGAGTTTAGCATACTCCCCCGATTTCCTTGCAGCCTGGAGTTTATTTTTCACTCATGGTTCCTATATTTGAAATGGCATTAAACATTTCAAAATATTATAGAAAGTTGTTTTTTTCCTTGAGTTATCTTTCATTATACTATGGATATTGCTTGAATCAACATTATTAGTTTATGACCGTGATACAAACAATACACATAATTGCCTACTAAGGATCCTAAAGTCAGCCTCGTAGCTTATTTACTAGTATTTGTGAAATGAATGCTTCCTTTTTGCTGTATAATCTTATCACATGCATATACAAAATGAATGGCCTTGTTTCTATTACATGTAGCACTTAAAAAGAACACAGTCTACCTTCCCAGAATTCTAGAGATGTTACACTGTCACGAAACAGGCTGTGGAAACAGAATGCCTGGGCTTGAATCCTGGCTACCCCAGTTACCAGCAAATTGTTTAAAAACCATGTTTCAGCTCCCTGATCTGTAAAATGGGATGATGATGATAATACCTAGCTCTTAGCGTCATAGGGAAATTTTGCTGGATTAATACACGTGAAGCACTTAGAACAGTGCCCACCCACCTGGGCACTCAATACATATAGGCTTACTCGTATTTAATTATTGAAAATAACACAAACTACATAAGAAAGCTTACTTTCTGATCAGAAAGTACCAAGCAGACCTCATTTTAAAAGACTATAAAATCTGAGCAGTGCTTCAATGTATTTATACTTTTTTAACCTATTATTTGCAGGTTATATTCTTGTTTATTACACTAAATTCATCACAAAATAACCCTCTGACATAGCAAAGCTGTACACACACCAGGACTAAACTTGTGTTTACTGTTTACAGCTGTAGTATGTCATTTCAGAGTAATCACAGTTCTTGAGGAGTTACTCAAATTGCTCAGGAAGTCAGATGCAATACCTCTGCAACCATTCTGCAAAAGTTTATTAGTAGATACAACTGTTAAATCTTTAAAGAGATCGGGCTACTGTTGCTTTGCAGATATTAAATTCCACCTAGAACACGAAGACACTATCTTTTCCCAAAAAAACCAGGCTAACTTCTTTGGTTGAGTTTTCTGACACTTTCTGTATGTATCATTTATTCACTGAATATGTATTCCACATGTAGCCATGTTTAGTATGCCAATAAAAACCTTTTACTTGCTTTCTATTTCTCTGGTGCAAGGTCATATAAAAATGTTGACTTTCTTTTAAACTTACTTTTGGTTTATGGTTTTCTATTAACTTTGTAAAGGACTACATAACCTGAATTATCTGATTGCACATAAATCCCCAAAATAGACAACCATCAACAAAATAGTGGTACTCAGGGAATTTAGATGAAGTGAAGAACAATTTTATAAGCAGTTGCCAGGTGATCGCAACTGGTCTTTTAAAGCCCTTTGTTAAATTACTTAAATTAGAGACTTGCTTTCATTCAGGACTTTTAAGAAAGTATTAATATTCTTAATTCTCATATAATTAATAATGCCATCACTAGAATACACTGCCTTGGTTGAATATATTTGACAGCCGCCTATAAATTGGCAGACACCAAAGTCAATGAACTTGATGCACACGCAATTTCTGAAAAGTAAACCATATGTAAATGTTGTAAATCATAGAGATTTGTTTTTACTTCACTTACTTTTGGCAGGGGAAGGAGGAGTAAGCACAATATAGTTAAAATTTAAAGCTTGTTTTTTAAAAATCTTGTGTACTACAGAGATGTACAGATACCAAATATATATTTTCAATCCTAGAAACAGAGTAACATTAAGTACTGACTGCGGGGGGCAGGGGAGTTAAAAGCAAAAGAGTCTATAAGACCAAAAAGACTGTAAAATAAGCATTCCTGCAAATCTCAAATATCAATAAACTTAAGCCACTTCTTTTGATTCTACTGAAATAGTCTGGTTTAGGTGAGTTTTTATTTTGCTTTGACTTACTGATTAAAATTAGAAAAATGTTTCCAGTCACTGACACAACCATATTACTCTACAGTCTCCCCAAAAAGAAGACCACATGCTTTGTTGGTTATTTTTTTTTAGAAAAAGGTCTTGCTCAGTCACCCAGACTGGCGTATAGTGGTGCAATCACAGCTCACTGCAGCGCAAACTACTGGGCTCAAGCCATCCTCAAGACTGCCTCAGTCTCCTGAGTAGCTGGAATTACAGATCCATCACCACATCTAGCTAATTTTTTAAAAAAATTTTATAGTGATGGGGGTTTGACTATGTTGGCCAGACTGGTTTTGAACTCCTGGGCTCAAGCATTCTCCAGCTTCAGCCTCCCAAAGTGCTGGGATTACAGGCATAAGCCACTGCACCCAGCCAAGCACTGCATTTTAAAAAGGAAAAACAATACAGTTGTGTTTAAAAGAAGCCTACCTAATCCTTTAGGAAAAACCAAAAGATTTTCTTATGAGTGACTGTGAACTGCCTATAAAAGGGCACCTAATTAAATGTGATCTTTCAGACCTCTCCAAATTAGAACATTTCAAAATGAATCATCAATCTCACCTGCACACACACGTGCTTCCATCACTCACAGAAAAAGGCTTGAGTGCTGAGAGTAAAAAGAACATTCATATCTAAGAAACAGAATTTTGTAAGTGGTATTACTTTCCTTCAAATATTTTCTATTTTACAGATTTTATAATAACCTGATTGCTTTTTGAATTAGTTACAAAATTAGAATAAAATAATAATAGTAAGTCTAGATTTTTAAATGCATAGAATATGGCCAAGAAAGGACAAGATGGGGCAAACCACTTGAACACTTCTCTTTGGGAACCACTGGCTGAGTACCTCGAGAAATCACAGGAAGGGTAAGTCACTTGTCTTACTACAGAGGACAAATCCATCCACAAGTTCCTTTTATGATGACTGAGGGAAACCACAGTAACCTATTGGGTGGCGCATAATTATGATTCCTTTCCTTCTAAAAAGTTTATTTTTAAAAATATTGTTATTTTAAATGTATTACATTAAATTATGCATTATAAAGGTATAAGAAATTACTTAAGCCGGGTTCGGTGGCTCAGCCAGTAATCCCGCGCCTTTGGGCAGCTGAGGTGAGTGGACTGCCTGAGCCCGTGGGTTCGAGACCCGCCTGGGCAACTTGGTGAGACCTCATCTCTACAGTAAACCAAAAAATCAGCCGGGCGTGGTAGCACGCGCCTGTAATTCCGGCTACTCGGAAGGCTGAGACGGAAGGATCGCCGGAGCCCAGCAGGTCAAGGCTGCGGTGGCCGGGAGCGGCCACTGCACTCCAGTCTGAGCGACAGAGTGAGACTCCGACTCAAAAAAAAAAAAAAAAGAAAGAAATTACTTATGTTATTTTAAAATTAAATTTGTTTTTAAAATATTAAATGTTAAGACAGAAATGATCAAATTAGGAACATTACTCTTCTAGCTAAAACGAATACTACACGCTCTTATTATATACTGTTAAGTCCGACAAAACATACTATAAAGCTATGTACTGTGTTTTCACATCAAGTGGCTGTAGGCTCCACTCTTCTGTTTTCATCTCTCTTGTATACAGGGCGGGACCCTTTGGTGCATTTCTCAGGTAATTATAATGCATATAAGTTATTCAAGCCACTTGGGAAACAAGAAAAGTTTTCCAGTTTCCAGGTAGACTGCCATCCCTTTTGTCCACCCTGGGATGGCCAGAGAACTATTTCGGGACTGCAGCTAGCCTGCAGCTGTCTAACTAGCGGTTCTAACTGAGAATGAGACATATAAGCCTTTCTTCCAGAAATGACTCATGTGTTGGCATAATTCAAAAACAAAAATACAGTAATAAGCTTACGTCTGCACTCTGCAGTATACACGACTTAAGGGTGAACCCAGAATACAGTTATTTAGGGAAAATACTTTCTCAGTTTTTTTACTTTTCTGGGTTGCCTGCCCTAAGCCCCAAAAGAGTAAGTAGACACTCCACTGGGGAACAGAAGAGCGTTTGCTTCTTTCCTATTACTTCTGAGAGGCAAGATGTCCCCTTTTTTCAGTAAAACTGTCTTTCTCTGGGTACAGAGAATTTAACAAGGAAGAACATCTCTTAGCAAACCTCTTCCTCTGAGCATGAACCGAATGGCTGTCACAGAACCAACAACCCTATTTATTAGGTGCTAGAGAAATTCACCTATGTAAGACCAAAAAGCATCAATTTCAGAGCAGAAAACAAGAACATTAATGCCTGTCTAGATTATACATAGTGGCAAAGAAAAGTAGTTTGATAATTAGGAAGGGTCAAGAAAAGGCAGACACAGTCACAAAAATGGAAAAGTTATGACGTCCAAAAAAAGTGGACACAGGAAATCATTCTATGCCCAGCATGCGGATATGGAAGAAATCTGCAAGAATTCTACTTTGGCCACATAAAAATATCTGATGATGCATGAAGACCCACCCGGCCGTCACCAAATCGCACGGAACGGCCTTTCACCAGTCCTCACCCTCCACTGCGCTGCCCCAACCGCTCTGACCGCTCTCCCTTCTCGACTTTCTTCTCAGATGGTTTCCACGGCAGACCAGCTGTTTTTTTCTTCGATTTTCCTGTGACTCTGCTCCCTTTCTCACTCTTTAACTCCTCTTTCCCCAAAGAGAAGCACTGGGTCTCGGGCTATCCTCCTCCCTCGGACTGTGTCTAATCTCATACCAATATCATTTATATCATTTTTTCTTCAACGGAATGCTGATACTGTGTTCTTTAGCCCTCTCTTCTCTCCCCAGGCTAATTTCACACTTTTACTGGAGTTAAGGAAAGGTCAAAAATGATGCCCAGGTTCCTATACTGCTTGCCCTTTTTAAAAAGACAATTCCACAAGCTTGACTATGTATCTTGCTATTTAATAGCACACTGAAAATCAGAAAAGTTTTTAAAAAGGCTGATGACAGCTTACATAACGACAGAAGAAAAAAACAGAAGCTGACATCAAGAGGAGAAAAAAAGAAAAATCACAAAAAGTAAAACCAAAAGCTTAGCCATATGGGACCACTCGGAAAACAAGTTAAAAAACAAAAACAAAAGTCAAAAACCTGTTTAGTCCACTGTGAGAATTAATTCTACAAACCACACATTAACTACACAGTCCACTAAGTAGCCACACATAGCTATTTTCATTTCATTAAAATTCAAGCCAGGTACAGAGGTTCACACCTGTCATCCTAGCACTTTGGGAGGCCGAGGTGAGAGGACTGCCTGAGCCCAGCGGTTCGAGATCAGCCTGGGCAACTTGGCAAGACCTCATCTTTACAATAAATCAAAAAATTAGCCAGGCATGATGGCACATGCCTGTAGTTCCAGCTACTTGGAAGGCTGAGGCAGAAGAATCGCCTGAGCCCAGCAAGTCGAGGCTGTGGTGGCTGTGAGCGTGCCACTGCACTCCAGCCTAGGTGACAGAGTGAGACTCCAACTCAAAAGAAAATCAACAAAATTAAAAATCCAGTTCCTCAGTCACACTAGCCACAGAGAGCTAGCAGCTACCTTACTGGATGACACGGTAAAAAAAATTTCCATCTTTATGCAAAGTTCCATTGGACAGAGCTGAGCTACTAAGTCAACATTTGTTTTCTCCATCTACTCAGCACTGCACTAGGTGTAAGGATTTAAAAAGAGAAAGCCTCTCTCTGCCTACAAAGGGTACAAGTCTGTCTAGCGAGAGAACAAAAAAATTCCCAAATGCTAGACTACAGTCAATAATATATGTCTAGGAGACAGCAATTGACTCTGTGGCCCAGCTCTGAAGCCAAACCAGGTCACCAGGACTCCAGTCCTTGTACCTAGTTACTACAACCCTCCTTCTTTGTAGACTCAGCCCAGCTCATCTATAGCATTATGATGGCAGGGCAAATGGTGCTAAGATGCGCTGTTACCCAGAAAGCCCCGGGCCGTCAAAGCAGAGATGCTGACACCAGGACAGGGTCTGAGTCAGCTCTGGTCCTCTGGAGTTGGTGCCTTACACCACCGGCAACCTTGAAGGAAGACACCTCCTGCCACTCAGGTTATTTTCCTTGAACTCTCCCAGGAGACAGCTTTGCCTCAACTGTCACTTTTGGTTTAGAGCTTTCAGCAGGTACTATACTTGCAGGGTCTACCTGCCTGGCAAAGTTGCAAGACAATACCAAGGAATGGACATTGCAGCTGAGGACAGGTCTCAGGAGTCACGAGCAAGGAAGGTGAGGCCCATTCTAAGCAGAGAGGGAAGGCTCTGCAAAGAAGAAGGAAAAGCCTAAGAGGCCACAGAAATATCTGTGGATTCTCAGGGGGTCAGCACAACTCCAACACAGGGCCTATCCAAGAAGGCAGCAGCAGGAGAAGAGGCTGGCCCATGACCCAACTGCCTGAACGTTGCCATGGTAAGGAGCTGGCTTGGATGAGCCTGTGAGTGACAGCCAGCCATCGTTAAGGAGAATGGTCAGGTGACGGGATCTGGGAAGAAGGGAGAAGAGAGTAGTAGTAGTAGACAAAGGGAAAAGATGCCTGGATGGGACCTGGTTGAAAGTGGTGGCTACAAAGAAGAGGAAACTGATCTGTGAGACATTTAGAGAAGAATGGCCGGCTCTGACTACTGAGAGGGTCTAGGGTCTGTCCAGGACACTGTCACCCAAAAAACGTCCGCTGCCCAAATTAGTGAGGAGGATAATGAGACCACTTAGGGCAACGGACAGAAAGCACAAACCATGAGAAGTACAGAAATGTAAGGCACTGGCAGAAGAAATAGCAAGACACGAAAAAGAACAAAGAAATCCAACTGAGGCAGGGTAGCAAGCACAGGTTAGACACAGATACGTTTTCCGTAGGGAGGTTTCAGGAAACATTCAGACATTTTTTAAATGGAATTTTACTGCAACCCTCTTTGGCAAGTCAAAATAAAGCTCCATCAGATGGATGGAGCAGCCCATCTTTCAATTCATGGCTTAGAATAATAATCTCTAGGATTCTCAGCATAATAATCTCTAAGAATCTCGCAGGCTCCCTTTGGCAGAAGGCCAAAGACCACTCTTTAACCAGCCAAAGCCATAGAAACAATAAGACAACCACATTTTAGCTAAGGAACTGGAGGACTGGAAACATCTGACGGGGCTCCCACGATGTGATCAGGAAAAGACCACCCCTCCCCTTCTCTCCGCCCATCAGGACCCCAGAGATGTCAATCTCCAGAGCAGTGGTCTCTAGGCTTCACCTTCTTCATCATCTCAGTCATCATGAAGGTCTATCAGGTTTATTGCAAAGAGAAAGGCATGGTTTCTTTCGCCCGTGCCAGCTCTGCCCTGTCACCCTCTCTCTTTTCCCTTCTTTCTCTAATAAACTTTATGGGAAAACTTTGTTGGCCACTCTAAAATTCATTTTAGAAATGAGTCAAAGAATCCACAAGTTTTGCGCTGCACCCCACCTGGCATCATGCCACATAGGAAGTGCTCAAAAAATACTTGTGGATTGAATAAATACTGTAAAGAAGTAAAAAGAACAGAATAATTACATGCAGACTTATAAGAAAGAACATAAAATGATATGGAAATTCTGTTAATCTTTTTGAATGCTAAAATTAAAAATCTGGATAACTCAATAGTCCTCTAAATATAAAAGGCTCAAAGTGTTTTCTTCAAGTATGTAATATATGACGCACAATATACTCATATTTATAATTAATGGTAACACAGTCTATTTACAGCAACAAAGTAATGAGAGAGATTTGATAGCTTAAAAAAATCACTCACAATGCTTGATAGCCACGCAGCAAATCCACCACTTCAAGTATTTAAGGCCTATTAAAGGCACCAAACCTCAGTTAACACTTTCTCAACTTCCATTACAAATTTCAAATTTCCCTTCTGACATTTTGGTTTAACGTTAAATAAATGTTAAATTAACATTTAAATTGTTAAATTAAATGCTAAAGTTAAAATGTTAAAATTAAACATCAAGCAAAAGCAAGATGCTAACACTGAAATGTCAGAATACTGGTGTATTCATAACCACTGGCTTTGTAAAGAGGATGCGGTATCAAGAAAGTGGAGAACAATCAAAAGGTTAGGAAAGCACAAATCCAAGATCACAACAAGCTCACTAGCTAGCAGGCTTCATGAACGTTACCACATATCGCTAAGCTCCACTCTCTGCATCCATGAAACGCAGCTAACACGAGCAAGCACCTACCTGACAGGCTTGTTCTCAGAGTTTTTTGATGGACTAAATCTGTTTCAAGTAATGAGCATGGCACAGCGCCCTACAACAGTTATTTACTCCTTTAATTCACAAACACTATGGAAACCTACTGTACAAAAAGGCACTCTACTAAGTCCTGGCTATCGTGGCAAATAATAAATACACACCTCCCCTCCTGGAGCCTATGACCTCCTGAGGAAGACAAACACACAAATGACAGCAATCAACAGGGGCCTGAGACAGAAGCTGAGGGTGTCCACTTCAGCCATCCAGTCAGGAAAGGCATCCCTGAACAAAGAAAGGCCAAAAGGCACGACCCGTGCAGAGAGGGCATAGACGGATACCAATTAGTGTCACAAGCAGAGCGACTGGCGGTGTACAAGGGAGCGGCACAGCTGTGGGCAAGAGCCTGCGGCGTGTGTGTGAACTGAGAGGAAGTCAGTGTAACTGAAGCACAGAAAATGAGGGGAGATGAGACCATCAGGAGAGCAGGAGCCAGATCAGGCAGAACCCTGAAGGGCCAGGGTCAGCGCTGGTGATTGTATTTTATGGAATTGTGCGCATCAATGGAAGCGCTCAGCTATCTCTGGAAAGGCATTACAGAGGAATGTGAATGAATTCATAGGATTGCTCCAGGATGAATGCAGTTGCCCAGGAGAGGGATGGTGCTTGTATAGGGGGGCGGTGAGGAGAGGAAGAGAAGTGGGTGGATTCCAGAAAGTCTTGGACACAGACTGGATGTGGAGGCTGAGGAAAAGGGAGCATTCAAGGATGGTTCCTGTAAAGGTCTGACTCAAGCAAACGCTCGGTTGATGGCGCCATGGTGAGCACACAGTGATGTCATTAATTTTAGCTACTCTTAGCTACTAGAAGGATAGACAAGAGAGAGGACTGGTGATCCAAAGACACAAAACAGCAGAAAATGAATCCAGGGCACAAAAAGAAAAGCGACAAGGGAACAGCAATGTCAGACCAAATTTCCCACTGAAAACAACTAAATGTGACATAAAATAACCCCCAAATCGGGCAACGCCCTAGGGTCCCCTCCCACTGTGGGAGCTTTTCTGTCCTCTCAGTAAATCCTGCTTTCAAGCAAACAAACAAACAAACAAACCCTGAATCCCCAGCTATCTGAGGCACAGGGAGAGCAACCAAGAGCCAGGACACAGGAGACGAGATCCCTTAGAGAGGAAGGTACACTGAGAAGACCCCCACAGTCCCCCCTGAGGTATCTGCCAATGACTCCCCCAGAGCAAAGGCCAAGCATAAAGCAGCACCCAGAGTTTGTATCACTCCCCCTGAGCTGGGAAGACACAGACATCTACCAAGAAGCCAGGACTGAGGATCCCAGAGGAGAAAAGGAAACTTAAGGAAAAAGCCCAACATTCAGCCCAACTCTTCCCCTCCAGGAAACATGATGAATCATAAACAACATGGACAGAAATTCAGGAAACCCCAGCCAAGAGATGGTTTTGCAAAGAGGGTAAAAAACTAAGCAGAGCTTTCATCAACCTCACAGTACTTGAAATTCAGGACTTGCGAAGGCAGAGGCATCTTGGTAAACACCTCCAACTTCCAGCTGAGACCTTAGAAAGCCATGGACCAGAGTGAGGCTATGAGAATTTCCTGACTGCCCTGAATTCTGCCTCATGTCCTATCAGTTGCTGATGAATCAAAGAGATTAATGGTTTTCTAACCGCCCGCCAGAGAACATAAATTCCTACCTGTAGAAAGATATCCATCATTCAGAATCTCTCCAATCTTCATCACAGTGTTAATAAAACATTACCAGGCATCCACGAAAAAAAGGATCAAATAATCAAAAAACAGACAACAGAAGCAGGCTCACAGGTGACCTAGATGTTAGAGTCATCAGACAGGAACTTTGCAACAATGACTATTATACTCAAAGCAATGTCAGATAAATACATCATGAGAACTTAATTCTATGGAAATTTTAGGACTAAAAACACAAAAACTGAAACTAAAAACTCAGTAATTGGACATAACTGGATGCGTGACAGAGAAGATATATGTGAACTTGATGACAAGTTAGTGGAAAATCTCCAAACTACAAGACAGGAAAAAAAAGAATGGAAACAGTGAAATGATGTAACATACATGTAGCTGTCGTCCCATAAGAAAAGGAGAAAACTGGAACAGACCTAATACTTAAAGATTATTAGCTAAGACAATGCCCAAAGTGACAAAAGATGAAAGGCCAACTAGAGACTCAAAACACTCTACAAACTCCATGCAGATCACACACACATAAACACACACACACACAGCTACACAGGAGCACAACACAGTAAAACTGCTGAAAACCAAAGACAAGAAACCATCTTTAAAACAGCCAAGGGAAAGCACACTGACTTCAAAGGAGCAACACCACACCCCAATGCTGACTTAACATAAGCAGTGGGGGCACCAGAAGATGAGAGCAGCACATCGTGAAGATCCTGAAAAGAGAGGCCCTTTAAAAATGAAGGTCAAATGAACACATCTTCAAGTAAACAAAGGCAGAAAATTCATTCCCAGAAGATCAGCACTAAAAGTAATACTAAAAGGAGCTCCGTGGATAAAAGGAAAATTACCCAGATGTCAATGCAGTCAAACAGAAAGAAATGAAGCCCTCCAGAAGGGTAAATGTGAGGAAGACACACTGAAATGAGCAGTGACTACTAAAACAACAACATTATTCTTATTACTACTGCTGCTACTATTTCGACAACAATAATAAGGACATCTTTGAGGTTTAAAGTAAAGCAGAGGCTGAACGCTGTGTAAACGGAATAGAAGTGTGGAAGGCCTTTCCATTTCTCTGAAAGTTTTAAAGGCAACAGTGCATGACAGACTCAAAAAGCTAGAGGTGTACACTGTAATCTGTAGGCTCACCAGAAAAGTTAAAGAAGAATTTATAACAGACAAACTGAGAGAGGGAGACATACATCAATATCTGATTAAAAGAAAGCAAAGAATGAGAGGGAAAAGTTATAAAGGACTCATGGAAAAATAGAAAACACAGAGTGAAATGGTAAACTTACACCCAAATAATATAGTCCAGTAATTACATTAAATGTAATGCAACAGAAATGATCAAACTTAGTTAAAAAAAAAAAACTCTACTAAATGTTTAAAGGGATTCTTCTTAAGTACAAGGACAAAAAAAAGTTTAAAGGATAAGAACAGAAAGAGAAGACAAAAGAAAACCGTACGAATACCCAAAAATACAGAGTTTAAAGCAAAAAATATTACTAAAGATGATAAAAGGATCAGTCTAATAAGAAGATACAACAATCATACATTTATTTGTAGCTAATAACTCAGTCTCAAAATATGAGGCACGATTTGAGAGAACTAAAAACATAAAGGCAAATCAATTCCCACACATGTGGCAATTTTAACACACCTTTCTCAATTGAGTTTTTTAAATTTTTAATTTTTAAAAAGACAAAAAAAGTCAGTAATGATACAGCAAACAAAACATGATTAACAAACTTAACTGCTACACACTGCACCCTGTACTCAATTTCCTAAAACTTATAGTAAAGCAAGTGTCAACAAATTACCCGCTGTTGAAATCCCTAGAACAGCCCCAGACCACAACAGAATTAAACTAGATATCAATAACAAAAATATGGCTAGAAAATCTACAAATGCTTAGGTATTAAGCAATATATTTCTAAATAACCCGCAGATCAAAGAAGAAACCACAATGAACTTTAAAAACATTTTGAGGGGTACAGGGGTGGGGGGAATATATATTTATATTTTGAATTGAATAATAAAAAAAATACATTGAACTTGTGAGATTCAGTTAGAGTTGCATTTACAAAGCAATTTGATAAACATTTTAAAAAGTAGAAAAAATTTTTTTTTTAAAAAGCAGCCAGTCGGGTGCAGTGGCTCAAGTCTGTAATCCCAGTACTTTGGAAGCCCAAGTCAAGAAAATTGCCTGAGCCCAGGGGTTTGAGAGCAGCCTGGGCAACGTGGTAAGACCTCGGCTCTACAATAAATCAGGAAAAATTAGCCAGGTGTGATGGCGCGCGCTATGCTTCTAGCTACTTGGAAGGCTGAGGAGGAAGGATCACCTGGGCCCAGCAGGTCGAGGCTATGGTGGCCACGAGTGTGTCACTGCACTCCAGCCTGGGCCACAGAGTAAGACTCCAACTCAAAAAAAATTTTTAAAAGGCAGCCAGGCACAGTGGCATGTGCACCTGTAGTCCCACTGGGAGACTGAGGTAGCAGGATGGTTTTAGCATCACTACAAAAAAAATTTATAAACTTAAATAAATAAGAAAAGCTTATAATTAATTACCTAAGTCCCATCTCAAGAAACTTTTAAAAGAACAGCAAATTAAACTGGCAAAAAGTAGAAGGAAAGAAAGGTAAAAGCAGAAATCAGTAGAAAGTAAATAATTTTTAAAATCTGAAATTTGGCTCTTTGAAAAGGCTGATTGAAATAAAAAGGCACCATGGCAAATAAGCAGATTTAAAAAGCAAATACCATTACTGTTATTACAAACATCAAACTGATGAAATACGGATATACAAAAAACCTTAAGCCCAACTAGAAAATTTAGATGAATGGACAGATCCCTTAAAAAGCAAAACTTGCCAAAATTGACAAAGTAATAGAAAATGTGAATAGCCTTATATATACTGAGGAAATAGAATCAATAATCTTCACAAGAAAACTCCAGATGGCTTCACCAGTGAATCCTTTCAAACATTTATGGATGAAGTGAAATCAATCTTCACAAACTCTTCCAGAGAATAAAAAAATACTTCCCAGCTCATTTTATAAGGTCACGGTAACCTTGATTCCTAAATCTGTCAAAGACTTTACAAGAAATTAAAATTGCTAGTCAATCATTTTCATAAACAAAAAAATGCAAACATTCTATCTAGCATATTAAAAGAATAATAACAAAAAGGTAGGTTTATCCAGAAATTCAAGGATGCTTAGAAATTAAGAAATATAAGTTCTCCTCCTCCACATCCCCTCAAAAACTAATACATGTCTTTTGACATGACAACTGCATTACTAAGAGTTTTATCCTAAGGAAATAACCGAACAAGACACAAAGTTATGTTTAAGAATAACTATTAGATCATGGCTTATAATAGCTTTTAAGTGCCAATGAATATGGAATTAGCGCAATAATTTATATATATATTATATATATATATATATATAATCTCAGACTCAGTTCAAAATTATAATACGATTCTATACTTATTTGTATAGATATTCATGATATATGACTACATGAAAAAAGCAGGAATATTTCTAAAGTAAAACCACTAATTGTATATGAAAGTAAAGAAAAACATATCATGAGAAAATTCTGTCTAGACAGATACACTGTCATCTTTCTTTAAGTACATAAACAAAAAACGAGATGCCAAACTTCGACAAGTTTCTTCAGCAGAAAGAACATTTTCCTCTCAAAACTAGTCAGAAAACAGCTCACATATATATTTCACTTACACCATAAAAAAAGCTACAAGATTTCAACCAATCAATAGATAATCTGCTTCATATATAAGCAGTTAAAGTGAAAACAAAAACAGAATGCCCCAAAAGCACTAAATCCTTTACAAGTCAATCTATTTATTACATGAATAGGGCATTCAAAGTGAAACTTTGAAAGGAAAATTCTCTTGTGTGACAAACATATACACAAGAGGACTCAAAATTCCAACAAGTTTAAAGAAACTCCCATTAATTTTAACAATTAGCAAGACAACCAACCTTCATTAAACTCATTCCAATCCAGAGATTGCATAGTCTGAAAAAGATGCATAGCACAGGCTTTGTCCCACCACACAAGCTCAGCCCAATCAGCAAAGACAGCCTGGAGCAAGGTGCTGGAAGGAATCCGAGGCATCTTGCTTGGGAAAACGTGCTGGAGGGACTTAGCACTAAGTCTGTGCAGGTGAGAGAGGGAGGAAGGATGCAGGTGTTTACCATTATTGCCATCAGACCCCGCTCCTGTCCTACTCAACTTTTTCCCAACTACGTGACCGCAAACCGGTTCCTTATCCTCTCTGAACCTAGGCAGTGAGGAAAGTACAGATGAGCTCTGCTGCTCATCAGATCGTGAGGTCTGAAACACACAGACAAGGTGACAGATAAGTAAAAGTCTCTCCTAAGGCCACACCACAGCTCCCAAATGACCAACTATCTTGCCTTCTGTAAGTGATGACTGCTTTCTCCTCAATGATTTCCCCAGGCCCCTTTACTTCTGCCTCCCAAGACTGCTGAGAGATCCCTGACTAACCTCCCTCCACACGAACAGGACAGCACTCAATCCCAGAGTCCCCAGCATCATTCAGCACAGCCCAACCCTGCAGAAGCTCCGCCCAACCCGACCTGCTTCACTACAGATGCATTCCCGGGGTCTCCACCTGGTGAGTATGAGAGTTTCTCTATGTATATACCATATGTCTAGCCAAGGTCACTGTGAAGACTAAATGCAATGCTATAACGTAAAATGTCAGCACTGGCCTGGTAAATAGCAAAAGTGCACCACAAAGATGAGTTCTCTGTGAGCTCCAAGTAAAGCTGGACATGTCATTTTATTTTTTAATCACCTGACTACCTATTCGCTGCCAAGAATCTAGATCTCTACAAATCGCAGCTAAGAGCCAGAAAATAAGCCCCCCAAATACACAGAACTCCGGGCAACCAAAACAGACACTGTACAGACAAGCCTGTGAACAAAGATCATGCGCTTCACTGTAGGGTGACTGCTGAAAATCCGACTCAGACACCATTTGCTCATTTTTAACACACATCATTTTAATAAACTTTGAAAATGCAATGTCCACATCCATAGAACTATGAGACTCCCAACTCTTACTGGTCAGCAAGGGACAACAGGTAGGCACACTGGCTGCTCAACAGGCAAGGGACAGAAAACTTGTGTCTTAAGTCATCTAGTGTGGTGGTTTCTCAATTCTTTTGACTGAACATCAACATCTCAACTAAAAAATGCTTAGGGTGCCTACCCCCAGATTATGAGCATTCATTTATACATCATCTATTACGCATACGAGGGGAGACCCCCCAAAACAGAATTTATTTATAAAAAAGTGTATATTTACTCCTACATGTTTAAACTTCAGTCACCTTCAAGGTCTTCGTTGGATGCAATACATGTATCGAGACTTTTTTTCCAACGCTCAGAACGGTTTTTGAACCCGTCCATTCTGATGTCTTTGAGAGCTTCAGCTGTTTTTCGTTTCACCTCTTCCACATCAGCAAACATGTCCCTCTGAGGACTTTTCTCATTCGGGGAAACAAAAAAGTCAACTGGGGTGAGACTGGGTGAACAGGGAGGGCAGGGCACGGGGGTCATGACGTTTTAAATCAAAAACTGCTGAACACAGCGCAGTGTGGGCAGGTGCGTCGTCATGGTGGAAGAACCAGTCACTTGTTCGCCACAACTTTGGACGTTTCTTCCGCAAATCATGATGCAGCCTTCTCAAAACTTCCAGATAAAAACTTTGGTTGACCATCTGATCCAGAGGAAGAAATTCCAAGTGTACTACAAAGAATAATTCTGTTTTTAGGCGGTCCCCCTTTGTATGTATAATATAAAACATATACTAAAAACGGATTAAAAGATTAAAATATCTTAAGTTTTACTTTAACCATTATTTTAACTATTAACTATTTAAAATATTGCTTTAATCTCGCAATCACTAAAAATACTATTCCTATTAACACATTAAGTGACAGCAATGTTACTGAATATGCCTTTTTATTTTTTTAAATCTTGGTTTCCCAGTCTGTGAAGTTCAATGTATTTTGACTCTTGGTTTTAAGAGCTGTCATAACTCATAACTGAAAAACCTAGCTCACAAATATGCACAGATCTACATAGAAAAATGTCACTTACTAACATACTCAGTAATAGTATTACTTCTTCATCCTATCACCAAGCATGCAAAAGTTTTTGTTAAAAATCAGCCACCTGCTGTCAATATTATTAAAGTTTCAGTTTTCCTGATATCAGTCAGATATCTTTACAAACTAAGGAGAATGTCTGGCTTTTTGTATTTCCAATAAATGGGACCAAAGTCCACTGAAATCTTTATAAGTAAGATTCTTCAACAGATTGGAAATATCTAAACATGCTTTCAAAATGTTCTCTCCAAAACATTAGCTTCTTCTGAAAAGCAGGTACTTTCTCGCTGTTTACAATGTCAATTGTGCCTTGAAGTGACAACTTAGTGACTGTTTTCTCAAAAATACCTGCTAGGGAGCATACTACTGACAGCCTCCCGTCATCCTAGGTAAGATCAGCAAATAGAATTCTCTTCTAATAAAAATGTGTAACTCATCTTTGAGTTCCAACACTTCTGACAGTAAATCTCTGCTCCCCATCTCAATACACAGTATCACAGAGTCTTCTTTTAAAAAGTACTTGTGAAAGGAACTATAAGATTGTGCATGGTGGCTCACACCTGTAATTCATGGAGGCCAAAGCAGGAGGATGCCTTGAGTTCAAGACCCGCCTGGGCAACATAATGAGACCCTCTTCTCCACAAAAGTTAAAAATTAAACAAATCAGCTGAGTGTGGGGGCATGCCATAGTCCTAGCTACTCCAGAGGCTGAGGCAAGAGGACTGCTTGAGCCCAGGAGGTCAAGCCTGCAGTGAGCTGTCATCACACCACTGCACTCCAGCATGGGCAACAAAGTGAGACCCTGTCTCAAAAAAAAAAAAGAACTATGGGAGATGGAATAACTATAAGATACTTATATCCATATAAATGATACCTGTGTAAGAAGAAGAATATCAAATGCACTGAAAGAAAATGGTTCACAGGAAGGAATGATCACTGTGGCCTATAATGAACTAAATTAGACCATTCCACAGCCATGATACGGGGTAGGATTTAGAGCTAAAAAGGAGAAGACATTCCAAGCTGGTGGAAATAATTTGTCATTTGTTTTCTTAATAAAAATGTTTACTTCAACACACCAAATAGAAGGCACATTCAAGTAAAACATTCAGAGAAACATCTATTAGAGATATGTTATTTATTAAGTTATTCAAATCACACACATAAATATGATATTTGTCTACCTTTTAGCTGCATAAAACCTTCCAACTTAAACTTGAAACAATCATAGCAAGAGAAAGAAAAATGACAAGGAACTATAAGAAAGAAAATCCTTCGGCATTAAATCTCAGCATACTTTACTGAATGTCAAAAATTCCCCGTTTCTGGATCTTTTTCTAGCATGGCATTTTTCTTTGGCATATTCTACATCTGTCATTTTACCTCAACTTGGAAAAGTGATGGAAGTTCACTTTGAAAGGAAATTCACTTTAGTAATTTCCTGTCCACAAGAGGGCTCCAATAAGTCCATGAATAGAAGCGATATAACAAAAATTACAATAAAAATATCCATTAAGCACATAAAATACACTGGGAAAACTTGAATTGTCATTATCTCATTTAACACCTACTACAAAGTGTTATATCAGCTACAATTTCTACATTAATAGTTGTTCAAGACACAGGGCTTTTCTTTAACTGTTTTATCAACTAAAATGTTCCAGATACCAAAACAGCTTTTTTATTTCTTTATATATATTCTTTAATTTATTTTTGTAATTATTCTTACTGCCAATTTCTCTCTCAGGTGGAGTTTTCAATGTAATAGATATCATGAAGTATAATCTTACTCCAAAGCTATAAATAGTAGCCTAACTGTTGTATATAATGCTTTTATAAATATAAGGATATATTTCTTGATAACTCTGCCAATCCAGACAGCAAAATTACCATGACTACCAGTCTTAGGCCTTACTACTAACACAGGCAGTAAATATTTTCTTGCAAGAAACCTACAGTTGTTAACATAGGTCATGCTGCAATTATAAACAATGAATATTGCCCCATCATAAACTATGATACTGGCTGAAAAATAAAGAAAATGAATCACTTAAATATATCAGAATGATATTCTGTTGTTTTCAGACTTTCTTCCACAAAAAAGTTGCTACACTGAGATGTTAGTAAATCTAGTTCAAAATGAATCACGCTTGGCAACAGAAAAACCAATATTTCATGTAAACACACTTGTAATATTTATAGGACACATATATTACAGAATGTAATAAAAGTACCAACTGCAAATTTTAATGAGTGCAGTAAACCTATTCTTAGGGTTGCCACTCACCCCTCCAAAAAACGGATAACGTTTGGATTACAAAAAAAAATTAGACTCCTTATAGGAAACACAAAAATGTATTGGATGTTTAAAAATAAATTTTAAATTTGAGCTCTATTTACAAAACAAAAAAACCAATGCTAAAAAATCGATTTTAAAGTGAGTCATAATCGTAGCCATAAGAACACTTTACCAAAAACATCAATTGATTTAGCAATTACTGTAGCTCAAGAATGAATGATCTCAGATGAAAACATGATGGTGGGGGGGGTGATAACCTCACGACCCCATCCCATCTCCCACTGACAAACACCATTAAAACGTAAAACAGCGAAACGTTTGTTTCTAAATGGCACAAACTGTCCACTCCGAAGCTTAGCATTTCACATAGCAAAAATGTAGAACTCAACCTTCCAAGTTTAGTGGATTGTAACGGTATATATCCAGATCAATCTGGAGTTCTGCTGCAAGGAAAGTGCAAGTTTGTGGAAAGGCGTGGGAGTGGTGACACGGGCTTTTCCAGATTCGGAGCGGAAAACTGTTCTCATTGCAAATCATGAATGTAAACTAAAATCAATTGTCAATTACTAGCATGAAGAGTTTAGCAAATATGAAACACTTCAGCGACAACTTCTAACCAATATTTATCGTATTTCAAAACGTAGAGAATTCGAGGCTCTTATCAAATAAAGGCACTTAAGCAAATGAGGGTTTAAAATGCTCTAACAAAGAAGACAACCGTAACTTCCAACGAGCTGAGCAGCCAGAAAGCAAGGCATAAAAAGTCCTCAGAACAATCGAACCGGTGCCAACCTCAGCACCCACTCAGAAACAGCACCGGGCATTACATGTTTATTACATAAGGCTGCTTTGCCCTTGCATATCACCTTTAATCAGAGGATCTCAAAGCACCACAGACCCACCAAGGCCTTCGACATACAGTCTCAAGCAGATAAAGAGTTACATCTCATAATCGCAGCTATTGTAAAACCCTGCCCCGACTTCCCAGGCCCCGATCCCAACGTCAGCAGCCAAACCCTCCGACTTGGAAACTGTTCCCCAAGCCACCTCCACCCTAAGCGATGCTACGCACATTCCAGCTTTTCCTCCTGGCTGGACCGAAAGAGAGCAGTGGCACTGTTTTACCGACACAGGTCGGTCTCGTTCCAACGTCTGGGGCAAGACCAACGGCACTCGGCTGAACGCATCTCGCAGGGTGCCTGATGGTGTAAAATGGAGGCTTTCCGAGTGCGAGCCTCTGCTGGAGGCGGTGCGCCTGCAGGTCTCGCGTCCCACGGGGGAAACGACGCTTCCCAGCTCCGGCCGGAGACCCGTCCCGGCAGCCGGCAGGGCGGCGCGGAGGAAACGCAGCCCGGCTTAACCGGGCAGGAGGCGGCGCCGCCGAGAGCGCCGGGAGGGACGGCAAACTCCACGGACGGAGCTTGAGTTCAAGGCTGCGGGGGGAGAGCGTGCGGCCGCCGCGCGGCCACCCCCGAGCCGGGGCGCGGGGGGGCCTTCGCCCTGAAAGCGCGCATGAGGAGGGAAGCGAGGCACCCGCAAAATGTCTTTCCTCCAAGGTCAAAGCAAGTCGTTCGGTGTCCCGGGTCTCAAGGTCCGTAAAGGAAAGGTCTGCTCCTCTGGAAACATGAGACTCGTTAACGACTGATCACCCACAGAGTTCCCTTTTCTCCGCGGAGACACACGCCCCCGCAGCGCGAACTTCGCTCGAAGGACGCACAACCACGGGAACCGCAACTCCGTCCGGGCAGGAGTCCTCGCCGGCCTCTCGCCGGCGCCGTGGGGTGCCCAGGGCCCGAGGGCAAAGGGCCACCTGGCCCTCACAGGCTCACTGCCGGCGCCCAGGGGCCACACGCCTCGCGCGGGTCGACCCACGGCGTCACCCTCCCCGGCGAAACGAGAAGAGCGGCTCCGGCGTGCAGGAGCCCTCGGTTCCAAGGTCCCCGCTCCGCGGCCAAGGCCCCGCCGCACGCCTCACGGCCAGGGTAAGCGCCAGACGCGCAGCCCGCTCTGAGCACCCGGTGCTCGCCAGCGCCGAGACAAGTACCCACCTCGGGTCGGCGCGGGGCTGTGACAGTTCCAACGACCTCCCAACGCTCCCGCGGCCGCGGCGTCCAT